>NW_025169797.1:0-1757 GCF_004010195.1 Chiloscyllium plagiosum | reverse complement strand
CAGGAATCAGTCTGGTACACAGAAATCAGTCTTGTATACAGGAATCAGTCTTGTATACAGGAATCAATCTGGTGTACAGGAATCAGTCTGGTACACAGGAATCAATCTGGTATACAGGAATCAATCTGGTATGCAAAAATCAGTCTGCTACGCAGGAATCAGTCTGGTATACAGGAATCAGTCTTGTATACAGGAATCAGTCTGGTAGACAGGAATTAGTCTTGTATACAGGAATCAGTCTGGTATGCAGGAATCAGTCTGGTACACAGGAATCAGTCCGGTACACGGGAATCAGTCCGGTACACAGGAATCAGACTGATATACAGGAAACAGTCCGGTACATTGGAATCAGTCTGGTATGCAGGAATCAGTCTGGTACGCAGGAAACAGGCTGTTACACAGGAATCAGTCTGGTACATGGGAACCAGACTGGTATACGGGAATAAGTCTGGTACACAGGAATCAGTCTTGTATACAGGAATCAGTCTGGTATACAGGAATCAATCTGGTATGCAAAACTCAGTCTGGTACACAGGAATCAGTCTTGTATACAGGAATCAGTCTGGTATACAGGAATCAATCTGGTATGCAAATATCAGTCTGCTACGCAGGAATCAGTCTGGTATACAGGAATCAGTCTTGTATGCAGGAATCAGTCTGGTACACAGGAATCAGTCTTGTATACAGGAATCAGTCTTGTATACAGGAATCAGTCTGGTACACAGGAATCAGTCTTGTATACAGGAATTAGTCTGGTATGCAGGAATCAGTCTGGTACACAGGAATCAGTCTTCTATACAGGAATCAGTCTGGTATACAGGAATCAATCTGGTGTACAGGAATCAGTCTGGTGCACAGGAATCAGTCTGGTATACAGGAATCAGTCTGGTGCACAGGAATCAGTCTGGTACACAGGAATCAATCTGGTATACAGGAATCAATCTGGTATGCAAAAATCAGTCTGCTACGCAGGAATCAGTCTGGTATACAGGAATCAGTCTTGTATACAGGAATCAGTCTGGTACACAGGAATTAGTCTTGTATACAGGAATCAGTCTGGTATGCAAGAATCAGTCTGGTACACAGGAATCAGTCCGGTACACAGGAATCAGACTGATATACAGGAAACAGTCCGGTACACTGGAATCAGTCTGGTATGCAGGAATCAGTCTGGTACGCAGGAAACAGGCTGTTACACAGGAATCAGTCTGGTACATGGGAACCAGCCTGGTATACGGGAATAAGTCTGGTACACAGGAATCAGTCTTCTATACAGGAATCAGTCTGGTATACAGGAATCAATCTGGTATACAGGAATCAGTCTGGTATACAGGAATCAATCTGGTATGCAAAGATCAGTCTGGTACGCAGGAATCAGTCTTCTATACAGGAATCAGTCTGGTATACAGGAATCAGTCGTGTATACAGGAATCAGTCTGGTAAACCGGAATCAATCTGGTATGCAAAAATCAGTCTGCTACGCAGGAATCAGTCTGGTATACAGGAATTAGTCTTGTATACAGGAATCAGTCTGGTACACAGGAATTAGTCTTGTATACAGGAATCAGTCTGGTACACAGGAATCAGTCTTGTATACAGGAATCAGTCTGGTACACAGGAATCAGTCTGGTGCACAGGAATCAGTCTTGTATACAGGAATCAGTCTTGTATACAGGAATCAGTCTGGTGCACAGGAATCAATCTTGTATACAGGAATCAGTCTTGTATACAGGAATCAGTCTGGTACGCAGGAATTA
>NW_025169796.1:0-1757 GCF_004010195.1 Chiloscyllium plagiosum | reverse complement strand
TGAAGACATAAGAAATAGGAGTAGGTATTTCGGGCGATCAAGTTTCCTTGCCAATGTGTAAGATCATAGCTGATCTCCTGTTGGCATCAAATCCCACTGTAATGCCTAATTCTTCACATCTCACAACTCTCTGAATGTCAAAGATCCATCCGCCTCCTCTTTAATGCTTGCAATGATCTACCTCCACGAATTGTCTAGAAAAGCTAACTCTGGACATTCGCTACCCTGTGTGAGATGAAAACAATCCCTGGACATGCATCATTACCTATTGATATGAAAAAAAAACAGCTGCACGCAGGAGCTCATATGAAAGTGACTGGCCCTAATATCAAGATAGATTTGATTGAGGATGTCACTAAGGAAGACCCACTGAATTGAATTTAATAGGAACCACGTGTAACATACCCACTGGTTGGGGTCACTGAGTGCACAAATGAAGATGTTTGTGGTTGTTCGAATTCAATCCTCTGAGTCCTATTCTTCTCTGCAGAACAGCCGCAGGTTAGTTCCACGGCACAAACGTCTTCAGCCGCTTCATCTATTTCTTCCCCCATCATGTGGCCAGAATGGAGAAGTCTACCCAATGTTCAGAACAATTTTTCACCCCTTAGTTCCTGAACCAGCCTTTTTCCATGTGGAACAAAATCTGGACAAAGGACAAATTTGTGTTGTTAAAGTGTCAGTAACATTCGTGAAACAGCGCTGCCAGACAGCACACATGTCTACAATGGAAAAAAAAAAGAGCTCATTCTGCATCTCAAGCTGATTTGCACACGAATGAAGTTCCAGTATTCAGGCCATCAAAACTATTGCAAAAGAAGAAGGACAATCCGTTCAATCTTCCTGCCTGTTGCACAGGAAGAGAAGGAGTCTGGTCAGTACATCGATCTTTTAAGCAGGAACGGGCACAGACCAACAAGGCAGGTAAAATGTTCCATAGGACTAGCACGAGCCTATTCAGCCACAACAGACAGTTATACAGGAACAACAGAATATCACTGATATTCCCTAACGGCAAGCCAATGATGCAGGGACTACACTTATGGACGGCTACATAATGTTACATTTGGCTCCAAGCTGTACATTAACGTAGGGCGAGTTTTCTCAAAGCCTTGGGTTCTCTGTCTTTCAATGGACACAGCGAGTGATGTGGTTGGTAGTGGCGGGACGTTCTCAGAGGCATTTAAACTGTCCATAATCATGCATGCGGTTTAAAAGAAAAACATTCTAATGTATCACTGCGTCAGTGACTGTTCAGAATATAATGAGAATTTGATCAGCACCCTCGTAGTTCAATGCAATTACGTCTTATTCTGTCACAGCGCTACAGATTAATCTTTACCCCGTTCTCATTGCACCATCATCGCACGGATTAGCCTCGTGGCACTCCTTGTCACTCTGTCTGACGTGAGGAAACAATTCCTTATTATGCACAGAAAATCTGTCCACAATAGCCCAAATACTGCCTCAGATTTGATCTCACTAGTTCTTTTTCCTCATTTAGCCGTCTCCGTTTCTTTCTTATGTCATTAAAAAAAAAACTATTGCTTCTCTAGGCGCTGCGACTGATGTAATTTTTTAAAAACCTTGCATCTGTATACCAGTATTAATAAAGTCAGGACCAGAGGTTCCGATGGGAATGAGCATCACTCTCAGCGAGACAGTCAATGAGGAAGAACTTACCTGGAGTAAAGAATGGCCACCTACGTGAATGGAAATTTGTCGTTGGAATATGGGCAAGTGGCAGAGGAAACGCG
>NW_025169795.1:0-1757 GCF_004010195.1 Chiloscyllium plagiosum | reverse complement strand
GCACTTTCTGAGGTATTGAGGGAGAACGATATGAGGAATGGAGGATGCATTATCAGTGGTACTGAGGGAGAACTATCTGAGGTACTGAGGGAGCACTTTATGAGGTATTGAGGGAGAACTATCTGAGGTACTGAGGGATATCTTTCTGACGTATTGAGGGAGCACTTTCTGAGGTACTGAGGGAGAACTATCTGAGGAACTGAGGGAGAACTATCTGAGGGACTGAGGGAGCACTTTCAGAGGTATTGAGGCAGAACTATCTGAGGTACTGATGGAGCACGATCTGAGGTATTGAGGGAGAAATATCAGAGGTATTGAGGGAGCAATTTCAGAAGAATTGATGGAGCACTATCTGAGTTATTGAGGGAGCACTATCTGAGGTACTGAGGGTGCACTTTCTGAGGTATTGAGGGAGCACTTTCAGAGGAATTGAGGAAGCACTATCTGAGGCATTGAGGGAGCGCTTTCTGAGGTATTGAGGGAGCACGTTTAGAGGTATTGAGGGAGAACTATCTGAGGTATTGAGGGAGCAATTTCTGAGGTATTTAGGGAGCACTTTCTGAGGTACTGAGGAAGCACTATCTGAGGTACTGACGGAGCACTATCTGAGGTACTGAGGGAGAACTATCTAAGGTACTGAGGGACCATTTTTCTGAAGTATTGAGGGAGCACTTTCTGAGGAATTGAGGGAGCACTTTCAGAGGTATTGAGGAAGCACTATCTGAGGTATTGAGGGAGCACTTTCTGAGGTATTGAGGGAGCACATTTAGAGGTATTGAGGGAGTACTATCTGAGGTATTGTGGGAGCACTTTCTGAGGTATTTAGGGAGCACTTTCTGAGGTACTGAGGAAACACTATCTGAGGTACTGAGGGAGCACTATCTGAGGTACTGAGGGAGAACTATCTGAGGTACTGGGGGACCATTTTTCTGAAGTATTGAGGGAGCACTTTCTGAGGTACTGAGGGAGAACTATTTTGGGTACTCAGGGAGCACTTTCTGAGGTACAGAGGGAGTACTATCTGAGGAACTGAGATGAGAACTATCTGAGGTACTGAGTGAGCACTTTCTGAGGTATTGAGGGAGCACTACCTGAGGTACCGAGGGAGAAATATCTGAGGTACTGAGGGAGCACTTTCTGAGGTATTGAGGAAGCACTTTCTGGGGTATTGAGGAAGCACTTTCTGAGGTACTGATGGAGAATTATCTGAGGTACTGAGGGAGCACTTTCTGAGGTATTGAAGGAGCACTATCTGAGGCATTGAGGGAGCACTATCTGAGGCACTGATGGAGCACATTCTGAGGTATTGTGGAAGCACTTTCTGAGGTATTGAGGGAACACTATCTGAGGTATTGAGGAAGCACTTTCTGAGTATTGAGGGAGTACTTTCTGAGGAATTGAGGGAACACTTTCTGACTTATTGATGAAGCACTTTCTGAGGTATTGAGGGAGAACGATCTGAGGTATTGATGGAGCACATTCTGAGGTATTGAGGGAGCAATTTCTGAGGTACTGAGGGAGAATTATCTGAGGTACTGAGGGAAAACAATCTGAGGTACTGAGGGAGCACTTTCTGAGGTATTGAGGGAGCACTATCTGAGGTACTGAGGGAGAAATATCTGAGGTACTGAGGGAGCACTTTCTGAGGTACTGAGGGAGAATTACCTGAGGTACTGAGGGAGAACAATCTGAGGTACTGAGGGAGCACTTTCTGAGGTATTGATGGAGCACTATCTGAGGCATTGAGCACTATCTGA
>NW_025169794.1:0-1756 GCF_004010195.1 Chiloscyllium plagiosum | reverse complement strand
GAGATCCGGGACTGTTTTAAGTCTGATTTCTATTATGGAAATCTTGACATGATTTCTTTTGGGGTTAAGAATTTTGCAGATTGTGAAGTGGAGTGTTGGCTTTTGCTATTTTTGCAGATTGTGATTCCCTTACTGTCGGTTTCTGGCTGGTCTCTTTTGTCCTTACGTAAAAGCGACTTATGGAAGACAGTTGGGGTTTTGGTTCAACATTAGATTGCAATAAACAACAATAATCCTATGGTTGGGATCGGTGACCTTGGATTTGGCCATTGTTCATGAATTAGAAGTTTTTTAAACAACCTATAGCATTGTAGTTGAGCGGTGGCTAGTCGGGACTACTTGGGATAACTAGTTTTGGATTTGAATCGGGGGACTAAAACCTGGCAGTTGTGGTGGATTTCAAGGTTGGGAGCTGTATGTATTTCACATTTTAAATATTAAACACTGAATAAATGAATTTATGGTATATAAATGTATGTTTACAGGTAGGATTCCTAAATGTATATTTGGGAACGGGCTTTGAAGTTGGACAGGCATAAATTGATAAATTATATTTGAGTTTATGGATAGCAAGAAATATTGCAATATTTCTTTGAAAATGTCAAGGTCTAAGCAAAACATTGAGTGATGATGAATGGCCATGAGGTGGCCCTAAAGCTGTTCAGTTGGTTAAATCGGCTCAGTGATTGATCTGGCAACGTAACATGAGAAGCAGAAACAGAAGGCAAAAATAATGATAAGCCACGGTTGATGAGGTAATAAAGAAAAAAGGACAAACCTAAAAGGAAAAGGAAACCGGAAGAGTGGCTGGCAGTATGTTGAAAATAAAAGGAGGAGGATGAGATGTTAAGGGGTCTGGTAGACAGGAACAAGGATCAAAGTGGAAATCCTCACAGGCGGGATGTTATTACGATGGAAAGACAGGTCACTTTAAGAGAGAGTGTCCAGATCCAAAAAAGCAAGTAAATGCAGTGCCGTTTATGAACCATGATGAAAAAAAAAGTGGTGTCAGGAGTTCCTGCCCCCGGGATCCACCAGGAACAGTTGATAAATTTAAAGGTGGGACCTTACAAAGAGGACGTAGTTTTCCTAGTCGATACGGGGGCAGCAAGATCATCCTTAAATTTTAAGCCCAAGGAAGCGGGAACGAAACAATTAATTGGTTTATGGCAACAGTTTTGTGATGAGAGGCACGAAGAATCAGCTTTGTGCTCATGACGAGTTATTGCCACCAAACTGGGGATTGAATTAACTGCAAATGGTGCAATGGAATCTATTCAGGTTCTTACAATTGAATGCGCTCGAGCAAAACAATTACAGAAACAGAATGAGAAGTCACACGTGACTGGTAAACAAACAGAACTGCGCGGTTACAGTTTTTAAAATGTTTTAGTCACTTGTTGAGTTTCCACCCTGACTTATATAATATATATAATTAATAATTAATATTTATAATAAATCAATTGTGTTAGCCTGAATCAATATTAATTGGCAGGATTCCTTAATACATTCTCAGTGACCTGCTATATTGATTCATGCTTAATTTAAAACATGAATTAATGCATTAATTCATTGCTAATTAATGAATGGAAAGCTACATTACTGGCCGGAGTTTGTGCAGGTATTGTCAGCAACAACCTTATTGTAGAGGAGAGTCGGAAACGTACTTTTGGGGGAGACTTAATAGTCAGCACCCCACACCAGGTACGCACCATACTAAATCAGAAAGCAGGACAATGGCTCACAGACTCATGGA
>NW_025169793.1:0-1756 GCF_004010195.1 Chiloscyllium plagiosum | reverse complement strand
TCCTTTGAACATAGAACTGGTCCATCCTTTTCCATCACTGTTTTAAAACTAAAATAATTACAGTCACTGGCCCCAAAGTGCTCCCCCACTGACACCTCAGTTACCTGCCCTGCCTTATTTCCCAAGAGTAGGCCAAGTTTTGCATCTTTTCCTGAAGAAGGGCTAATGCCCGAAACGTCGATTCTCCTGTTCCCTAGATGCTGCCTGACCTGCTGCGCTTCTCCAGCAACACATTTCCATCTCTGATCTCCAGCATCTGCAGACCTCGTTTTCTCTTCAAGTTTTGCATCTTCTCTAGAAGGTACATCTACGTACTGAATTAGAACATTTTCTTGTACACACTAAACAAGTTCCTCTCCATCTAAACCCTTCACACTCTGGCAGTCCATTCTATGTTTGGAAAGTTAAAATTCCCTACCATGACAATGCTATTATTCTTACAGATAACTGAGATCTCCTTACAAATTTGTTTTTCAATTTCCCTTCAAGTATAAGGGCGTCTATAATACAATCCAAATAAAATGATAATCCCTTTCTTATTTCTCAGTTCCACTCAAATCTTTGTAATTGCTATGAAATCCCAATCCCAATTGCTATGAAATCCCTAACCATGCCCTGAGTTCATTTGCCTTCCCTGTTAGGCCCCTTGCATTGAAATAAATGCAGTTTAATTTATTAGTCCTACCTTGTTCTCTGCTTTATCCCTGCCTGCCCTGACTCTTTGACTCACCTTTGTTCTCAACTGTATCAGTCTCAGACTGATCTGTTTCCTCACTATCACTCTGGATCCCAAACCCCACTTACTAGTTTAAATCCTCCCGAGCAGTTCTAACAAATCTCCTTACTCCCCTTTCCAATTTAACTGCAATCCAGATATTACTACTCCCGAGAAACTCCTTTTTAAAAGGTCTGGCTAAACTCTTCTGTGATCTCCTTTCAGAATCTCAACATTTTTCCTTCCAATGTCATTGGTTCCAATGTGCACATGACCTCCTGCTGGCCCTCTTCACCCTTGAGAACATTCGGCACCCTCTCCGAGACGTCCTTGATCTTGGCACCAGGGAAGCAACACACCATTCTGATTTTTCACTGCTGGTCACAGAAACGTCTGTCTGTAACTCAGACTAGAGAGTCCCCTAACACAATTGATCGCTTGGAACTCGATGGTACCCCTCATTGCATTAGAGCCAGAAACTTGGCTGTTTATGCTACATTCCCCTCAGAATCCATCACCCCCTACATTTTCCAAAACAGCATACTTATTTGAAATGGGGATGGCCACAGGAGACTCCTACACTACCTGCCTACCTCTCTTAACTTTCCTGGAGTTAACCCATCTATGTATCTGAGACTTCACCCCTTTCTTTAACTGCCACCCATCATATCCCCTTGCTCTTGTAAATTCCTCATTGTCTCTGACTGCCTCTACAACTGTGCATTCAATCTGATAGGAGTCGCAATCATTGGCATTTATTGAAGATATAATCCTCAGTAACCCATAAACTCTCCCTAAACTCCCACATCTGACAAGAAGTGCATATCACTCTACTAAGGGCCATTTTTGCTTCTTTCAATCTACAGGTCAGAAAATACCACTGTCTTATTCCTCTACAAAACACTAACCAGGTTAAATGAATACTTGTGTCTTATATTTTAAATTTAATCAAGAGACATTGCTCAATAAAACATATAATCAAGAAAGAACCCACTCTCCTCACTACTACAGACTTATTTTAAGGCCACGCTTAAAATCCAC
>NW_025169792.1:0-1756 GCF_004010195.1 Chiloscyllium plagiosum | reverse complement strand
GCATAGCTTGATGTTAGTTGGGGGGTGGGGGGGCGGGGAGTAAAGAGTTTAAGGGAGATTTGCAACACAAAAATCTTTTTAAACAGCACGTGAACAGGGCCTGGAGTATGCTGCCAGGGTAAATGGATACGATAGAGGCACCTTAGAAGCATTCAGATAGATGCATGAAAAGCCAACGAATTGACAAATGGACCATGTGCAGACAAATGGTGTATGTTTATTACGACGACATGGACAGCACGCACACAGTGGACTGAAGGGCCTTCATGTATTATTGTACATTAGTGTGGAAATAGGCAATTTATCCCAACAACCCACACCAATCCTCCAAAGAGAAACCCAGCCAGACCCATTTCCGTTCATTTAATTCTGACTAATGCACCTCACACTACGGGTAATTTAGCATGGACAATTCACCTGGTCTGCCCATCTTTTGGATTTCGGGAGGACACCCTTGCAGGCTCAGGAAGAATGTGTAAACTCTACACCAATAGTCTCCCGAGACGGGAATTGAACCCAGCTGCCTGGCACTGTGACGTAGCAATGCTAACCCCTGACCCATCATGCCAGCCCAAGTTCTAAGCTTTATATTCTCCTGTGGAATAGGCCATGAATCTGTTGTTTTGTTTCAGAACTTACAAATTTTTTGGGGGAAAGAAATGACGAAACCTTTGATGACACGGAGCTCTATGTTGACCAAAGGCGAATTATTGCCAAGTGACTACTTGGTATTTGTAAAAAACCAAAGGTTATGAAAAATGTGTTTTTGAAACTGGATTTTTGGATTGTCAAGTCTCATAAGGCACACTGTATGCATACTTCAATTCTGATGTGCATTAATGATACAGATGTAATGATGTATACAATGCCATTTTCTCGATAAGAAGAATCTTATGAGACAAGTTTCCCTGTGACACAGATGATCACTGGACGTATCAAACTTCACTTCACCCTTTAGTAGTTCCATGAAAGAATCCTGCAAATTATATCTATTCCAGAAAATATTACTTTGTCCAGATATTTCTGTTGTATTTTCATCCCTCACTACACATAATCACCAGCAACATTCTTCCTACCAGAGCCTTGTGCCCTTTTCTTGCCTTTGTTCTACTAGTTTCTTCGTGCCTCCATTTCCACATTTAAAAAGGGACATCTCAATCATTTTCCAGTTCTAATGGGGATTCATCAAGCTGAAATGCAATTTGATATATTTTATTCACAACATCACTGAAATGTAGTGTGCTGTTTCAAGATGCTGGCCAGTGTGCTGGACACCTTTGCAAGATGTTGTAATGTAAACTGTGTGACATGTATTACATGTTGAATAAATTATGTGCTTTTTAATATGATGTATGATACATAACTTCCGTGTGAGCTTGGGTTTCTGTGATTTCAGCGAGTAATATTGTGGTTTTCCACATTTCTGAAAAAATAATTGACTTGTAACGATTTTTATTCTTTTGCAATCATTAATGACGTAAGGGGTGCTGTAACTTTAAGATAGTTGAAAGCTAGCAAAAAATACAGAGGCACAGAGCCCAGAACAAGATTACAATGTAACGCTTGGTCAGAACCGGTAGCACTGGCTGAACTGCTGTGAGACAAAAGCAAATGCAAATTCAACCAGTCAGTTTACATTGGGCCCCAACACATCACATTCTAATCAAATTTGAATTTGGTATTTTGACAATATCAAATCCATAAAGCGATCCAATGTTTTGGCTATAAAACCAGGAGAAAAAAAAACTTGATCAGT
>NW_025169791.1:0-1756 GCF_004010195.1 Chiloscyllium plagiosum | reverse complement strand
ATATCAGACTCCGTGTGGGTAATGGTTGGTTTTATAGGTGATATCAGGCACCGTGTGGATCATGAATGTTTTTGTGAGGGATGGCAGGTACCCTGTGGGTAATGAATGGTTTTATGGGGAATATCAGGCACCATGTGGGTCATGACAGGTTTTATAGCGGATATCAGGCACCATGTGGGTAATGAATGATTTCATTGGGGATATCACACTCCGTGTGGGGAATGAATGGTTTTAAAGGGAATATCAGGCACCGTGTGGGTAAAGAATGGTTTTATAGGGGATATCAGGCACCGTGTTCAGGCACCGTGTAGGTTATGAATGGTTTTTTAGTGGATATCAGACACCGTGTGGGTCATGAATGTTTTTATGGGGGATATCAGACACTGTGTGTGTAATGAATGGTTTTATAGGGAATATCAGGCACCGTGTGGGTTATGAATGGTTTTGTAGGCTATATCAGGCTCCGTGTGGGTAATGAATGGTTTTATGGGCTATATCAGGCTCTGTGTGGGTAATGAATGCTTTTATGGGGGATATCAGGCACCGTGTGGATAATGAATGGTTGAATCCGGGATATCTGACTCCGTGTGGATAATGAATGGTTTTATAGTGGAAATCAGACACTGTGTGGGTAATGAATGGCTTTATGGGGGATATCAGGCACCGTCTGGACAATGAATGGTTAGATAGGGGACATCAGACACTGTGCGGGTCATGAATGGTTATATAGGGGATATCAGACACCGTGTGTGAAATGAATCGTTTTATATGGGATATCATTTCCGTGTGGGGAATGGATGTTTTAATGGGGGAATATCAGGTACCCAGTGGGTAATGAATGGTTTTATGGGGGATATCGGGCACCGTGTGGTTAATGAATGGTTATATATGGGATATCAGACACCGTGTGGGTAATGAATGTTTTTCTGGGTGATATCAGACTCTGTGTGGGTAACGAATGGTTTTATGAGGAATATCAGGCACCGTGTGGGTAATGAATGGTTTTACGGGGGATATCAGACACCGTGTGGGTGGTGAATGGTTTTATGGGGAATATCAGGAACCGTGTGGGGAATGAATGGTTTTATAGGGGATATCAGGCACCGTGTGGGGAATGAATGGTTTTGGATTGGAAATTTGACACTGTGTGGGTAATGAATGGTTTTATGGGGCATATCAGACACCGTGTGGGTAACGAATGGTTTAATGGGGGATATTAAAACCGTGTGGATAATGAATGGTTTCATCGGTGATATCAGACTCCGTGTGGGTAATGGATGGTTTTGGATGGGAAATTTGACACTGTGTGGGTAATGAATGGTTTTATGGGGGATATCAGACACTGTGTGGGTAATGAATGGTTTTATGGGGAATATCAGGAACCGTGTGGGTAATGAATGGTTTCATCGGTGATATCAGACTCCGTGTGGGTAATGGATGGTTTTAAAGGTGATATCAGGCACCGTGTGGGTAATGAATGGTTTTTTAGTGTATGTCAGACCGTGTTGGTCATGAATGTTTGTATGGGGGATATCAGACACTGTGTGGGTAATGAATGGTTTTATGGGAAATATCAGACACCGTGTGGGTAATGACTTGTTTTATAGCGGATATCAGGCGCCATGTGGGTAATGAATGATTTTATTGGGGATATCACACTCCGTGTGGGGAATGAATGGTTTTATGGGGGATATCAGGCACCGTGTGGGTAATGTATAGTTTAATGGGGGATATTAAAACCGTGTGGGTAATGAAT
>NW_025169790.1:0-1756 GCF_004010195.1 Chiloscyllium plagiosum | reverse complement strand
GGAGATCAGCGATAACTCCTCTGCTTATCTTCAGATTAACATCTTGGGATGATTGCACCCAATGGAGATAGCAGCTGTGACCCCAGTTTCATGTGTTAAAGACAAAAGATGGCACTGCCATTCAGTGCACTGGCATTCTCATCAATCCCCCAATACAGCGTCCACTTAGCATCTTGCTCAAGCCTCTTGACTAAGACCTGAACCCTAAACCTTCTGGTCTAAAACGGAGGTGTTACAAACTGAGCCAGTAGCAATTCACTGAAAATAGCAAAATCTGAATATAGAGGCTTGTGATGACATTCTTATTACTGTATCTCAGTAATCCTGTTAGTTTGCAATAGGAAGCAGCCTGTGCTGATATCAGAAACTCTGTGTCCTTAAGGCATTCTTTATATGAGATGAATTATGTTTTGTAGTCAACTTGTCAATCTGTCAGCTTGTGCACTCGAAAGCCCCACAAATCACAAAGAAGATTATTAGCCGATTTTGGAGACGTTGAAAGAAGAACAAAGAGCAGCCTGGGCATTGGGAGAACCACCTGCTTTTCTCCAAATTGTGCCTTAGAATTCGTTACATCCACCTGGGGAAGGAGATACCTGGAACTTCTCACCTGGAAGCAAACCACTTCAGGCCGCTGCACACCCTCAGTGTTGCACTGAGGTGGTAGACATGATAAAGTATACAGTCACAAATTATAGCTTGGACTCTGATCATGGCTGAAAGACAAGACTGATGCCACTGAGTCGATGTGTCTTTGTAATGTCTGAAAGTATATGCTGCCATTTATCTTGCAACTATAATAAGACATCACTGTTGAGCGTCAATTGATTGTTCTCCAATTCTCTGTAAGCAAATGAATACTGACAGTACGATTTTGCATCAGCAGTAATACGTACGAGACTTGGAATAAATCTTTCATACTGATATGAGAAAAAAAACTATTTTATCATAAAATGCTCTTGTTCTAGCATCCAGGCTGAATCTTAATAATCAATGGAAGCTTTAGACTAATGATGATTTATAATAGACTTCTCAAGCAAAGGTGTCCTCAGCCAGAGTACAGAAACACTGATTTTCAATAAAGCTTCACAGACAGACGTGAAACATCAGCAAAACATACGAAATTGGAAGTTGACCAAAGTCTTCATACAATCTTATTTGAAAGCAAGCCTTTATAGCTTTACAGAAACAGAAACTGCTGGTGAAACTCTGTGGGTCTGGCAGTGTCTGTGGGAAGAAAGCAGAGGTAATGTTAAAGCAGAGGTAATGTTGGGCGGCACGGTGGCACAGTGGTTAGCACTGCTGCCTCACAGCACCAGAGACCCGGGTTCAATTCCCGACTCAGGCGACTGTGTGGAGTTTGCACATTCTCCCCGTGTCTGCGTGGATTTCCTCCGGGTGCTCCGGTTTCCTCCCACAGTCCAAAGAGGGTATGGGTGGGTTGCGCTTCGGCGGGTCGGTGTGGACGTTGGGCCAAAGGGCCTGTTTCCACACTGTAATGTAATCTAAAAAAATCTAATCTAGAGTTAACCTGAACCTGTAAACTCCTCCAGCCCCACAGATTTCTCATCTCTTAAATCTCAAGCAGCCCCACAGTTCCCTTATTTCTGTAAAATCCACTCCTTGTGATTCTCCAGCTGCCTAAACTCTGTGCAACACCCACATACGTTGATCGAACAATTGAACTGAGTATGGGGTGAGATTAAGCTCAGAGTGGGGGAGGGGAGGGGAGGGAGATCAAGAGCAGTGCAGGGGC
>NW_025169789.1:0-1756 GCF_004010195.1 Chiloscyllium plagiosum | reverse complement strand
GTGGACAGTGAAGAAGATTATCTCAGAGTACAACGGAACATTGGTCAGCTGTGTCGATGGAGTTCATTTAAATGTACGTGAGGTGTTGCATTGTGGAAAGGCAAATCAGGGCTGAGCTTAATGAGAAGATCCTAGGGAGTGTTGTTGAACAAAAAGACCTTGGAGTTCAAGTTCATAGTTCCTTGAAGGTGGAATCACAGGTAGGCAGGATAGTGCAGAAGGCATTTCGTATATTTGCCTTTATTGGTCAGAGCATTGAGTATAGGGATTGGGGTGTCATGTTGCAGCTGTACTGGAATTGGTGAGGCCACTTTTGGAATATTGCATTCAACTCTGGTCTCCCTATTATAGGAAGGATGTTGTAAAACTCAAAAGGTTTCAGAAAAGATTTACAAGGATGTTGCGAGGGTTGGAGGGTTTGAGCTATAAAGAAAGTCTGATAGGCCAGGCTGTTTTCTCTGGAGTGTCAAAGGCTGAGGAGTGACCTTATAGAGGTTTGTGAAATCATGAGGGGCATGGATAGGTTGAATAGCAAAGGTCTTTTTCCCAGGATAGGGGAGTCCAAAACTAGAGGCTATCGGTTAAAGGTGAGAGGGGAAAGGTTTAAAAGGGTCCTGAAGGGCAGTATTTTCACGCCGAGGATGGTGCATGTATGGAATGAGCTGCAAGAGGAAGTGGTGGCAGCAGGTACAATTACAACATTTAAAAGGCATCTGAATGGGTACTTGAATAAGAAGGGTTTAGAGGGCTATGGGCCAAATGCTGGCAAAGGGGACTAAATTAATTTAGGATATCTGGTTGTCATGGACAGGTTGGATCGAAGGGTATGCTCCCTTGCTGTCATCTCTATGACTCTGTGACTCTGTCTGTGTGGAATTTGCACATTCTCCCCGTGTCTGTGTGGGTTTCCTCCAGGTGCTCCGGTTTCCTCCCACAGTCCAAAGATGTGCAGGTCAGATGAATTGGTCATGCTAAATTGCTCCGGTAGTGCTAGGTGCAGAGGGAATTGGGTCTGGGTCTTTGGAGGGTCGGTGTGGACTGGTTGGGCCGAAGGGCCTGTTTCCACACTGTATGGAATCTAATCTAATCTAATCTCATTAAACATAATAGCTTCTGTTAAAGTACATCTCCATCTCACATAGCATTCGTGGCTCAGCTCCTGGTCTTAAGAACCTTGATTCATCATATAGCTGAACATAAACATTCTCAGCTTCAAATTGCTCCTTCAGAGTTTAGACCAAACACTTCAGGTCTGGAACTTCTACTGAACTGTTCACAATAAAGTAACTCAATAATTCTATTTTCTCCCTTTTTATGAACAATTTGTTGTAAATCCAGCTTCAACCAAGAAACCTGCAGAACTGCCACAAACTGAAACAAAGAAACTATTTTTCCAAGGTTTGGTTGTTTCCCTTAAACCCCTCAAACAAAAATCTAGAATCTTCCATCTAAAATCTTAATGCACAACATTTACTTTGATCACTCACAGTCTCTCCCAATATAATTCTGTTCCCATTAAGTTCCAAATTTATTGCTGTCATATGTGTTTTGTAAACCTAACTATGGTTGTAGAAATACTTACAAGTTAATCATTAGATAGCTTCAATACACAGAAAACCCCATATGCTACTAGTTAAAAAGTAAAATATACTATACATAAAATGATCACATACTTTACACCTCGGTGCAAAAAAAATTCCTGAAGAATTTTCCTGAAGAAGATTCCTGAAGAAGGGCTCAAGCCCGAAATGTTGAT
>NW_025169788.1:0-1756 GCF_004010195.1 Chiloscyllium plagiosum | reverse complement strand
CATATCCCTCTAAACCTTTCCTGTCCATGTACCTGTCCAAACATCTTTTAAATGTTTTAATTGTACTTGCCTCTACCACTTCCTCTGGCAGATTGTTCCAACCACGAACCACCCCCTGCTTCTCAGGTCCCTTTTAAATCTTTTCCCTCTCATCTTGAACCTATGCCCTCTCGTTTTGGACTCCCCAAATCTGGGGAAAATAACTTGGTTATTCACCTTACCTAGGGCCTGCGTGATTTTATAAACAACTATGAGCTCACCCCTTAGTCTCCTATGTTGCAGGGAAACATGTTGCATGGGCGGCACGGTGGCACAGTGGTTAGCACTACTGCCTCACAGCGCCAGAGACCCGGGTTCAATTCCTGCCTCAGGCGACTGACTGTGTGGAGTTTGCACATTCTCACCGTGTCTGCGTGGGTTTTCTCCGGGTGCTCTGGTTTCCTCCCACAGTCCAAAAAAAATGTGCAGGTTAGGTGAATTGGCCATGTTAAATTGCCCGTAGTGTTAGGTGCAGGGGTAAATGTAGGGGAATGGGTCTGGGTGGTTGCACTTCGGCGGGTCAGTGTGGACTTGTTGGGCCGAAGGGCCTGTTTCCACACTGTAAGTAATCTAATCTAAAAGAAAATGTCCCAGCATATCCAGCCTCTCCTTAGAAGCCCATCAAACCAGCCTTCCATCCACTGACTTCATCAACACTTCCCACTACCTCAGGAAAGCAGCCAACATCATCACAGACCCCTCCCACCCCGGTATACTCTCTTCCACCCTCTTCTGTCAGAGAAATTTGATTATGTGTACAAACAGATTCAAGAACAGCTTCTTCCCCACTACTATCAGACTTTTAAATGAACCTCTTAAGTGTTAATGTTGATCTTTCTCTCTGCGCCTTCTCTGTTGCTATAACACTGTATTCTGCTATCCTGATACATTTTGTATGGTACAATATCCCTGTATAACACACAACAAAAACACTTTTTACCTGTATCTTGGTACATGTGACAACAATAAATCAAACTCAAACCCAAACCCAAACCCTCAGTCTAGACAACATTCTTGTAAATCTTTTCTGCACCCTTTCCTGTTTAATGATATCCTTCCTGCAGCAGGGTGACCAGAACTGTAGATAGTATTCCAAACGTAGGCACAACATGACATCCCAACTCCAATGCTCAATGCTCTGACCAATGAAGGCAAGCATGCTAAAAGCCTTCTTCACCACCCTGCATACCTGTGACATCACTTTCAGGGAACTATGCACCTGTACCCCTAGGTCTCTCTGTTTGACAACACTACCCAGGGACCCACCATTAACTGTCTAAGTCCTGCCCTGGTTTATCTTACCAAAACATAATACCTCGCATTTATCCAATTTAAACCCCATCTGCTTTTCATTGGCCCATTGGCCCAGCTGAACAAACTCCTGTTGTAATTTTAGATAGCCTACTTCACTGACACTACACTAGCAACTTAGTTCTCATCTGCAAACTTACTAACTATGCCTCCTATATTCTCATCCAAATCATTTGTATAAATGATTAACAACAGTGGACCCAGCACCAATTCTTGCGGCACACCGTAAGGCACAGGTCTCCAGTCTGAATAACAACCATTTACCACCATCCTCTGTTCTATAGTCAAACCAATTTTGTATGTAATGGTTGTCTCTCTCTGGATCCGATGTGATCTAACCTTACTAACCAGTCTACCATGTGGAACCTTGTCAAATGTCTTGCTAAAGTCCATGTAAACAATGTCT
>NW_025169787.1:736-1756 GCF_004010195.1 Chiloscyllium plagiosum | reverse complement strand
TGACTGAGATTCAACCCCTGTCACTGACTGAGATTCACTCCCTGTCACTGACTAAGGTTCAATCCTGTCACTGACTTAGATTCATTCCCTGTCACTGGCTGATGTTCAATCCCTGTCCACTGACTAAGGTTCAATCCTTGTCACTGACTGAGGTTCAATCGCTGTCACTAACTGAGATTCAATCCTAATCACTGACTGTGATTCAATCCCTGTTACTGAATGAGATTCAATCCCTGTCACTGACTGAGGCTCAATCCTGTCACTGGCTGAGGTTCAATCGCTGTCAGTGACTGAGATCCAATCCCTGTCTCTGATTGAGATTCAATACCTGTCACTGACTGAGATTCAATCCCTGTCACTAAGTGAGATTCAATCCCTGTCACTGACTGAGGTTCTATCCCTTACACTGACTGAGGTTCAATCCCTGTCAAGGACTGAGGCTCAATCCCTGTCACTGACTGAGGCTCAATCGGTGTCACTGACTGAGATTCAATACCTGTCACTGACTGAGATTCAATCCCTGTCACTGAATGAGATTCAATCCCTGTCACTGAATGAGAATCAATCCGTGACGCTGACTGAGATACAATCCCTGTCACTGAATGAGATTCAATCCCTGTCACTGACTGAGGTTCAATCCCTGTCACTGACTGAGGTTCAATCGCTGTCACTAACTGAGATTCAATCCCTGTCACTGACTGTGATTCAATCCCTGTCACTGGCTGAGATTAAATCCCTGTCACTGACTGAGGCTCAATCCTGTCACTGGCTGAGGTTCAATTGCTGTCAGTGACTGTGATCCAATCCCTGTCACTGAATGAGATTCAATCCCTGTCACTGACTGAGATTCAATCCCTGACACTAAGTGAGATTCAATCCCTGTCACTGACTGTGTTTCAATCCCTGTCACGGACTGAGGCTCAATCCCTGTCACTGACTGAGGCTCAATCGGTGTCACTGGCTGAGATTAAATCCCTGTCACTGACTGAGGCTCAATCCTGTCACTGGCTGAGGTTCAAT
>NW_025169787.1:0-722 GCF_004010195.1 Chiloscyllium plagiosum | reverse complement strand
CACTGACTGTGTTTCAATCCCTGTCACGGACTGAGGCTCAATCCCTGTCACTGACTGAGGCTCAATCGGTGTCACTGACTGAGATTCAATCCCTTCATTGACTGAGGTTCAATCCCTGTCACTGATTGAGATCCAATCCCTGTCTCTGACTGAAATTCAATACCTGTCACTGACGGAGATTCAATCCCTGTCACGAAGTGAGATTCAATCCCTGTCACTGACTGAGGTTCTATCACTTACACTGACTGAGGTTCAATCCCTGTCAAGGACTGAGGCTCAATCCCTGTCACTGATTGAGGCTCAATCGGTGTCACTGACTGAGATTCATTACCTGTCACTGACTAAGATTCAATCCCTGTCACTGACTGAGATTCAATCCCTGTCACTGAATGAGATTCAATCCCTGACACTGACTGAGATACAATCCCTGTCACTGAATGAGATTCAATCCCTGTCACTGACTGAGGTTCAATCCCTGTCACTCACTGAGGTTCAATTACTGTCACTAACTGAGATGCAATTCCTACAACTGACAGAGATTCAATTCATGGCACTTACTGAGATTCACTTCCTGTCACTGATTGAGAGTCAATCCCTGCCACAGACTGAGGCTCATTCCCTGTCACTAATTGAGGCTCAATCCGTGTCACTGACTGATATTCCATTCCTATCACTGTCACTTGCTGTCCTCAATCCCTGTCCACTGACTAAGGTTCAATCCC
>NW_025169786.1:0-1756 GCF_004010195.1 Chiloscyllium plagiosum | reverse complement strand
TGTACGGCGCTCCATGTTGGACAGGATGTTTGGACATCTTTGACAATATGTCGTTGGCAATTGTTCATAAACAGAAATTGCTGAAGAAATTGCTAAACATGTTGCAGAATTTTCTGGAGTGAAAGAAGAGTTAAACGTTCAGGTCCAGTGAACATTCTGTAAAGGTTTTTATTCTTATTTCTAGTATACATAATTATTTATTTAATTGAAAAATTGTTCTGCGCCGATTCATTTCTGGAGAAACTCAGCAGGTCTGTCAACATCTGCAGAGAAAGAGAAACAGAGTTAGTGTTTCCAGTCCAGTGTGACAATTCTTCAAAACTGAATAAATTGCAAAATGGTCTTTTAATCACTTGCCAGATGGGCAGGATTGGTAGCAGGCAAAAGAGGGTGTGGCAAAAGAAAACGGACTTTTAGCAGTGGTGAACGAAACTTTCTGTACAACGGGTCGAATTTAAGGTGTGATTGGGGGAAAGGGGTTCTCTCTATTGAATGCAAAATAAAGAAGACACAACCACACTAAGTCATACGGAGGCCAGGAGGGAGAATGTTGACCATGTGGCATTATATAGATCGGGCCACAGAAACGTTTCAGTGTCGTCATCATCACCCCCTTTCGATAAAGTAATTCAGGTGCTTGACTTCTTATTGGCACTAGTAAGCGTTTCATGCTGCCTTAGTATTGTAATATGGAGAAAAACAAATCACAGCATGACGTTTGGGCTGAGTGTTGCTTACCTGTCATGTTTAATATTGTTTCAATTTTGTAGTGCTTATCTTTAAACGCTTGTTCTTGAAGGTAGTATCAGATGGAGTGGAGGATGTTGAGGTGTGACATTATAGAAACTTATAAAATCATGAGAGGTATGGATAGGGTGAATAGCGAAGGTCTTTTCCACAGCATAGGGGAATCCAAACATAGAGGGAATAAGTTTAAGGTGAAAGAGGGTAGATTTAAAAGGTACTAAGGGGCAGCTTTTTTACACAGAGGGCGGTGTGGGTATGGAATGAGCTTCCAGAGGAAGAGTGGGAGTTGCAAGGACAGCTATAACATTTAAAACTCATTTGGACAAACATATGAATGGGAAACATTTAGAGGCCCATGGACCTAATGAAAACAGATAGGACTCGTATAGTTTTGAAAACCTGGCAAGCGTGGACATTTAGAAAAGCTTCACGCAGAGTCAGTTTGGGTCTGTGAAAGGGAAATGATGTTTTGGCCTGTAGAATAATGCAAAGTATTTCTGGAGATGCCTGAAAATGTAACAACGGACTTGATAAAGTGGATCTGTTGGGACACGAGGCTTTCCAGAGATTTTCCACAAGGTATTACAAAACAAAAGTTCTTCCACAAAACAGAAGCTCCAGGACGTCGGACACTGTATTAACATGGGATGATGATTGTTTAACACAGAAATCGGAGAGTCAGGATTAATGGATCTTTATAGTAAAGGTTTATCTGCTGGAGTACCACAAATATCAGTCTGATGGCATCAGTTATTTACAATCTATGCTGACAGCCTGAAGGATGGAGCTGAGTGCAATATATATCCGAGTTTGAGGATGACACTGAGAATCAAAAGGCAGGCTGTCACTTAATGGAGAGGACTTCCAGAAAAGGAACAGTAAAGACATTGAAGTCTTCCTGTGTATGAAACATAACATCAGCATGCTGATGCAGCAAGTAATTTGGTTGGTACATTAGGCGGTTTCCTGGGAAGATAGGATTGTGTTATTGAGAATCTCTAAGATGGTG
>NW_025169785.1:0-1756 GCF_004010195.1 Chiloscyllium plagiosum | reverse complement strand
GAATAAAGTTGACTGTTTTTCTTTAGAGTCATAAAGATGTACAGCACGGTAACAGACCATTCAATCCAGTCCGTTCATGCCAACCAGATATCCCAACCCAATCGAGTCCCACCTGTCAGCACCCAGTCCATGTCCATCCAAACCCTTCCTATTCATATACCCATCGAAATGCCTTTTAAAAGTTGCAATTGTACCAGACTCAACAACTTCCTCTAGCAGCTCATTCCATACACGTATCATTCTCTGCGTGAAAAAGTTGCCCTTTTGTCTCTTTTATATGTTTCTCCTCTCACTGTAAACCTAAGCCCTCTCGTTCTGCACTCCTCCACCCCAAGGAAAAGTCTTTGTCTATTTTTCGTATCCATGCCCTTCATAGTGTTGTAAACCTCGATAAGGTCACAGACACAGCCTGTTCAGCCTCTCCATAACTCAAATATTCCAAACCTGGCAACATCCTTGAAAATCTTTTCTGAAGACTTTCAAGTTTCACAACGTCTTTCCGACAGGAGGGAAACTTGAATTGCACGTAATATTTTAACAGTGGTCTAACCAATGTCCTGTACAGCCGTAACATGACCTCCCGACTACTTCACACAATACTCTGACTGATAAAGGGAAGTATACTGATCGTCTTCTTCACTATCCTATGTACCTGCTACTCCACTTTTAAGGAGCTATGAATCTGCAGTCCAACGTCCCTTTGTTCTGCAACACTCCCTAGGACCTTACCATTACGGGAACAAGTGTTGCTATGCTTGGATTTTCCAAAATGCAGCACCTCGCATTTATCTGAATTCAACTCCATCTGCCACTTCACAGTCCATTCGTCATCTGATCAACATTCTGTTGTAATCTGAGGTAACCTTCTTCGCTGTCCACTACACCTCCAATTTTGGTATCATCCACAAACTTACTAACTGTACCTCTTATCCTCACATCCAAATCATTTCTATAAATGACAAAAGGTAGAGGACCCAGCACCCATCCTTGTAGCAATGCACTAATCACAGGCCTCCAGTCTGAAAAACAACCCTGCACCAGCATCTTCTGTCTTCTACCTTTGAACCAGTTCTGCATCCAAACAGTTCGTTCTCCCTGTATTCCGTGAGATCTAACCTTGCTAACCAGTCTTCCATGGGGAACCTTATCGAACGCCTTACTGAAGTCCATATAGATCACATCTATCACTCTGCCCTCATCAATCCTCTTTGCTACTTCTTCAAAATCTCAATCGAGTATGTGAGACATTATTTCCCACGGATAAAGCCATGTTGAATATCTCTAATCAGTCCCTGCCTTCCAAAGCTTTTGAAAGTTCTTGGCTAATACCGTCGAAATTGGCCCTTCTCCAAATTAGAACTTCAAATTTTAGATCTGGTCTGTACTTTTCCATCACTATTTTAGATCGAATAGAATTTGAGTAATACTCTGCCACTCATATTTAACAAATTAGGAGAAGAGCTGACCTGTTATGAATGTTTGGTGAAATTAGCAGGAGGGTATCCAACGTGAAGGAACACTTTACTCCTTCTGACTGCAACATTCAAGAATAGATCATACAGGAAAATAAAGACTATTAACTTTTCAGTTACAGAATATGAGAACATAAGAAACTGGAGTAGGTGCTTCAGTCATTCAATCCTGCCCTACCATTTTATTAGATCATGGTTCATATGTTGTTGGCATTAACTCCTCTTTCATGCTGAATTCTTTCACGTCCTCGACTCTCTGACGGGTCAAAAACAATCAAGCTCCT
>NW_025169784.1:1251-1756 GCF_004010195.1 Chiloscyllium plagiosum | reverse complement strand
TGGCGGACTCAGTAGGCCTTGGACTGGTTGTCGCCTGAGAAAAATGGGGTCTGTGTACTGTTTGAGGAACATTGAAGTACCTTCATTTCCCAAAACACTAGCCCAGAGGGATGTATTAATCTGGCAATGGGCAAGCTGTGGACTTTACAGGAGGAGCTTAAGGAGAATATGGGGTCTGGCCATCGGGTATTTGGCTGGTTGGATGGTGTTTTGGGTAGATCGAGGGCTTGATTCGCTAAGATTGGGAGTGTTCCTGGTATTGCTTGTTGTCGTTTACTTTTGCTGTACTCTACCTCTTGTTAAGTCTTTTTTAAGTGTGTCTTGCTGCACGATTATTCCATGTTGTTCCAGTGGACTCTGACCAGCTCCCTCTTCCACGTCGGGTTCGCTGCTCTACTTCTATGGTCTGACGTCAGCTGTGGTGCTGAAGTTTTGTTTGGATGGAGACGCCGGACTTGCATGTGTTGTGTCTGCATTTAGATTGTACAGGATCTTTGGCTCTTTT
>NW_025169784.1:0-824 GCF_004010195.1 Chiloscyllium plagiosum | reverse complement strand
CCCTGCAACTCACTCTCTACGAATATCACACTCTCGTCAACATTCTCCTTCTTTTCCAACTCTCTGTCTCTCTCCTTGACCCTGGTTCTTTATCATAGACTCTTGGGCTCTCTCGCAGACTCTCACGTGCTGCCTCTCTCTAAGACTTTCTCTCCACCCCACCCCCCGACTTTGCCTTTCTGTCTCTCTGGCCAACATTCTCACTGTCTTCGAGTATCTTTCTCTCTATCTCGCTTTCCCCGACTCTCTCTCTCCCCGACACTCGGTCTCTCTCTCCTCGAGTCCAGGTCTCTCTCTCTGACCGAGTCCCGCTCTCTGTCTCTCTCACTCTCCCCTTATTCTCGTTCTTTCTCCAAATCTTTCCCTCCCTCATTCTCTATCTAATTCTCTCCCCGATTCTCTCTCCTCCCGACTTTGTCTCTTTCCCCGATCCTCTTTCTCGCACCGAATCTCTCCCTCTCCCCGACTCTCGTGCTTTCTCACTGACTGTCGGTTTTTCTCACCGAATTTCACCTTCTCCTTCTTTTCCTTCCTGCCTACCTTTCTATCTCTCTCTAATGACTCCCTCTTTCTGTTTATCTCCATAACTTGCTGTCTCTATCTATCTATACCTGACACTGTCTCTCTCTATTCCCAAATCTCGCTCACTCGCTTTCTCTGCCTGACCATCTCTCTCTCACTGACAGAATATCTCTTTCTTTCTCTCACTCTGTTTCTCCCTTACTTTCTTTCACTGCCTCACCGACTAATTATCTCTCCCCAACTCTGTCTAGACGACTCCGTCTCTCTCTAAATGACTCTTGCTCCACTCTCTGAACAGCTGT
>NW_025169783.1:0-1756 GCF_004010195.1 Chiloscyllium plagiosum | reverse complement strand
GCCTCACACAGGCCAGTGCAAAGTTCCAAAATCCATTGGAAATCTGCCCTGTTTAGCACAGTGATGGTGTTACACATACACAGGGGGTGTTCACGGTGTAAAAGTGGAACTTTGTCTCCAGAAATACTGTGTGCGGTAGTTCACCGTTCCCAATATGGTCAACGAACAATGTGTCTGCAGCCGGTCGGTTGGTGAGGATGAGGTCAAGGATGTTTCTACCTGTCAGTCATTCCCCCAGACCCGGTGCAGACGCAGTGAAGCAGTTGTGTCCTTTTGGACCCGACCACCTCGATCAGCAATGCTGCTGCTGAGCTCCCTTTGGTGGTGATTTTGAAATGGCCCACCCAGTATACATCCGCCAGCTCTGTCACTCTATCAGTGCTTCCACCAAATGTTGTTCAATGTAGAGGGACACTGATTCACCAGCTGAGAAGGGGAGTCAGCAGGATGTTTCCGTGTCAGTGTTTGATCTGAAACTGTGAGGTTGAGGGAGGGGAGTCAGCAGGAGGTTTCCGTGTCAGTGTTTGATCTGACACTGTGAGGCTGAGGGAGGGGTGTCAGCAGGAGGATTCCGTGTCAATGTTTGATATGAACGCATGAGGTTTTGTCATGTCACATTGTTGCTTAACAGTCTGGAGGACATCTCTCTCAATTCTGGCATAAGCTCCAAGGCATTAGGAATGAGGAGTTTGCACGGTCTATAGTGCCTTTTATTTTTATTACACTCAGCAGAAGGGCCTCTCCTGTGTGGATGACACTGACTCCTTGGCTCTCGTGATTGGACACTCCAAGGTCTCACTCCTTCAAATACTCTCTGTCCCTTGTCTGCCATTCATCAACCAATCCATCTCTGTAAATATTTGCAGAACCTTCCTCCACCCTATCTCTTTAAACTCCTCCAAATTCTATGCCCCTCCCTATCTGTGTAACGTCTTCTTAACCCTGCACCCCTCACTATCTCACTAAGCACCTCCAAACCCTACGTTCCTCCCTATCTCTCTAACCTCCTCCATCATCTATATATCACCCTTTATCTATGACTTACGTCAACCCATACAAACCCTACATATCTGTCTAAGCTGCTCTCCCATATACCCTGCCGCTGTAACCTTGTCCAGCCACTCCCCGCTCCGAGACCTTTGTAAACCTCATCCAACCACTAGACTCTCATTATCTTCGTAACCTCCTCCAGCATTTCCATACCGCCCCATAATTCTTGCATTCTCTAGTACCTCTACCTTTTCTTATGGATATAACCTCCAAAAACATGTTTTGTTTAGTGAGGGAAAGGGATAGGTACATGCCACAGGGCAAGAGTTATCAATGGGGCAAGGGCAGTTGTAACGCAATTAAGTAGAACTTATGATGCATAGAACAGGGTAGCAAAATGTAGGGGATGGGGATAATCGAAATGTGAAGCTGGTTTAAAGAACAGAGGCAGGGAGGAAGTGATAATGTAAGGGAACCGTGGTCTACTACATAAATTACATCTATTGTTAAGAAGAAGAAGGAGACTTATGAGACTGTGGAGAGTTACAGATTAGTTAGGAAGGAATTAAAGAGAGTTAAGAATAGCAAACAGAGGACATGAGCCATTTTTAGCAGGTCGAATAAAGGAGAATCCTAAAGCTTTGTATAGGTACGTTAGGAAGACAAGGATAACTAAGGTAGGATTGGAGCCAGTCAAAGACAGAAGTGGGAAGTTGAGTGTGGATTCTGTGGAGATCGGGCAGGTGTTAAACAAACATTTCTCATT
>NW_025169782.1:0-1756 GCF_004010195.1 Chiloscyllium plagiosum | reverse complement strand
CCACCCCCTTCACCCATCCCCCTGCAGATTCACATCTGCACCATTTATGAATACCACAAACAATAAGGGACACTGTAAAGATCCCTGTGGTACACCAGGGGACACTGGTCTCCAGTCACATAAATACCCTTCTCGCACCACCCTCTGACACCTGCCACTGAGACACTTTTCGTTGTAACTTGTCAGGTTATCCGTGATTCCATGCGATTTTATTTTATTTTTCATTTTCCCATGTGGAGCTTTGTCAAAGGCCTTGTTGCAAAACTAATTCAGCGACCTCCTCAAAATAATTCACATTCGGTAGGTGTGACTTCCCTCTGACAAAGTTATGATTATTATCCCTGATCAAGCCTTGCCATTCTGATTGGGGTTCAATCTTCTCCTTTCCCTATTTTCTCCAGTAGTTGCTTGAACAGTGATCTAATACTTGCTTGTCTATAGTTCCCGGTCTATCTCTTCCATCTTTACTGAAAAGTTGAATCGCATTAGCAGTTCTCCAATCCTCTGGCACCTCCCCTATGGTCAGATTCTAATTAAAATTTTCAGTCAGGGTCTTTCCTCCCTTGTCTCCAACAACGGCCTGTGGAACAACTCAGTCAGATCTGGCAATCAGTCCAATTTTCTATCAGCCAAAGCTTCAAATAACTGCTCGCATTTTACATCAATCTGTCCAAGAGCTTCCACATCCATCTTCTCGAATTATGTCCCTGCATCCTCCTTCTGCCTAGTAAAACAGATGTTAAGCTCTCATGTCACCATCTCTCAGTGTTCTCCAGCTTCACACACAGATTGCCCCCTAGGTTTCTAATGGACACGAACTGTTCACTGATCATTCTGTTCTACTTGTTGTCTCTGAAATTTTAGATTAGATTACTTACAGTGTGGAAACAGGCCCTTCGGCCCAATAAGTCCACACCGACCCGCCACCCACCCAGACCCATTCCCCTGCATTTACCCCTTCGCAGAATACTACGGGTAATTTAGCATGGGCAATTCACCTAACCTGCACATTTTTTGGACTGTGGGAGGAAACCGGAGCACCCGGAGGAAACCCACGCAGACACAGGGAGGACGTGCAAACTCCACACAGTGGGTCACCTGAGGCGGGAATTGAACTAAAGTCTCTGGCGCTGTGAGGCAGCAGTGCTAACCACTGTGCCACCGTGCCGCCCACAAGCAAAGTTGCCTGAGGCTGGAATCGAACCTGGGCGCCTGGTGCAGTGATACAGTAGTGCTAGCCACTGAGCCACCATGCCAACAAAATTACTGGGGTCACTGAATTAATAGCTAAGCGATAATACCATTAGGCCATCACTTTCCCTTGTCCGTGTAGAATATCATGGGATTCTCCCTAACATCGCCTGCTTGCACTTTATCATGTCCCTCTGTTATTCAGTCACCTCTATGTCGCTACTTTCTAAGATTCACTACGATCACCTCTCATTATTTGAAATTCGAGATCATAGGCTGAGTTTCGCAATCAGACAATCTTGCCATTTTAGAGATTAATCTGGAGAATGCCTTCTGCAGTTCCTTTCTTTGATGGGGACTGCACAACACTACACAATACTCTCAGTTTTGTCTCAGCAACACGCTATGCAACGGGTGCACGACATCTTCTACATTCCAATTTATTTCACATGACTGTAAACCTAATTTTTACTGTCCCATCTGCACAATACTTTCGCTTTAAATTTTCTTATGATATTAGTGCTTGTACTTAAAAAAACCTCCACCTGATTATCGAACTATACGT
>NW_025169781.1:0-1756 GCF_004010195.1 Chiloscyllium plagiosum | reverse complement strand
GGGGCCCTGTGTGGACGGTGGTGAGGGTCAGACAGGGGGCGGTGTGCGGACGGCAGTGAGGGTCTGGCTGGGGTCGTTGTTGGACGTTGGTGAGGGTCAGGCTAAGGGCAGTGTGTGGATGGCAGTGAGGGACAAGCTGGGAGCGGTGTGTGGGCGGTGGTGAGGGTCGGGCAGGGGGCGGTGTGTTCAGGGCAGTGAGGGACAGGCTGGGGCTGGTGTGAGGACGGCAGTGATGTTCAGACTGGGGGCGGCGTGTCGGCGGTGGTGAGTGTCAGCCTGGGGGCAGGGTGTGGACGGTGGTGAGGGTCAGGCTGTGGCTAGTGTGAGGAGTGTGGTGAGTGTCAGGCTGGGGCGATGTGTGGACGGCGCTTAGAGTCAGGCTGAGGGCAGTGTGTGGATGGTGGTGAGGGTCAGGCTGGGGGCGATGTGTGGACAGCGGACAAGGTCAGGTTCAGGGTGGTGTGTGGACGGTGGTGAGGGTCAGGCTGGGGGCAATGTGGATTCCGGTGAGAGTGAGACTGGGGTGGTGTGCGGATGTTGGTGATGGTTAGGCTGGGGGCGGTGAGTGTAGGGCTGTGGGACAATGTGTGGGCGGCATTAAGGGTCAGGCTGGGAGCAGTGTTGGATGATGGTGAGGGTCAGGCTTGGGGCGGTGAGTGGACGGTGGTGAGTGTCAGGCTGTGGGACAATGTCTGGGCGGCTTTGAGGATCAGGCTGGGAGCGGTGTTCGTCAATGCTGAGGGTCAGGCTGGGGGTGTTGTGTGAGTGGCAGTGAGGGTCAGGCTTGGGGTAGTGTTGGACGGCGGTGAGGGTCAGGATGGGGTGGTTTGTGGGTAGCAGTAAGTGTCAGGCTGAGGGCGGTGTGTGGGCATCAGTGAGGGCAAGCCTGAGGGCGGTCTTTGGAATGTGGTGAGGGTCAGGCTGGCGGCCCTGTGTGGACGGTGGTGAGGGTCAGGCTGGGGTCGTTGTTGGACGGCAGTGAGGGTCAGGCTGGGGTCGTTGTTGGACGTTGGTGAGGGTCAGGATAACGGCAGTGTGTGGACGGCAATGACGGACAAGCTTGGAACGGTGTGTGGACGATGGTGTGGGTCAGGCTGGGTGCGGTGTGCGGACCGCAGTGAGGGACAGGCTGGGGAGGGTGTGAGGACGGCAGTGAGGGTCAGACTGGGGGCGGCGTGTCGGCGGTGGTAAGTGTCAGGCTAGGGGCAGTGTGTGGACGGTGGTGAGGGTCAGGCTGTGGCTAGTGTGTGGAGGGTGGTGAGTGTCTGGCTTGGGGCGGTGTGTGGACGGCGCTGAGAGTCAGGCTGGGGGCAGTGTTTGGATGGTGGTGAGGGTCAGGCTGTTGGCGGTGTGTGGATGGCGCTTAGGGTCAGGCTGGGATGGTGTGTGGGTGGCAGTGAGGGTCAGGCTGGGGGCAGTGTTGGACGTCGGTGAGGGTCAGGATGGGGTGGTTTGTGGGTAGCAGTAAGGGTCAGGCTGATGGCGGTGTGTGGGCATCAGTGAGGGCAAGCCTAGGGGCGGTCTTTGGAAGGTAGTGAGGGACAGGCTGGGGGCCTGTGTGGACGGTGGTGAGGGTCACACTGGGGACGGTGTGCGGACGGCGCTGAGAATCAGGCTGAGGGCAGTGTGTGGACGGTGGTGACTGTCAGGCTGTTGGCGGTGTGTGGATGGCGCTTAGGGTCAGGCTGGGATGGTGTGTGGGTGACAGTGAGGGTCAGGCTGTGGGCAGTGTTCGACAATGCTGAGGGTCAGGCTG
>NW_025169780.1:0-1756 GCF_004010195.1 Chiloscyllium plagiosum | reverse complement strand
TCAGGAAGGCACAAGTCAGGAGTGTGTGATGGACTACTCCTCACTTTCCTGAATGGGCAACTTTTCTCTCTTTCCTCACTGTCTCCTTGGGTCTCTCTCCACTAGCACCGCACTCCCACCCCCTGCCATCCTGGACCCTTTCCCACCCTGCACCAATTTAAATCCTCCTGCACAGTTCTAGGATATCTCCCTGCCAGTATATTCGACAAGCTTGAAAACCTTACAAAGTTTAAAAAATATTTGGATGAGCACTCGAAACATCACAACATTGAAGCCTATGGGATGCAGTATAATTTGGGTGAATGTGAGGTTATTCACAAGGAGGCAGGTTCCTACTTGAATGGCTGTAAATTGAGAGAGGGGAGTGTGCAGTGGGACCTGGGTGTCCTTGTGCACCAGTCACTGAAGGTGAGCATGCAGATGCAGCAGGTGGGAAAGAAGGCAAATGGTATGTTGGCCTTCATTGTAATAGGTTTCAAGTACAGGAGCAGGGATGTGTTGTTGCAAATATACAGGGCCTTGCAGAAGCCACACCGAGAATATTCTGGACACTTTTGGTCTCTTTTTCTGAGGAAGAACGTTCTTGCTCTCAAGGGAGTGCAGCGAAGATTTACTACTCTGATTCCGGGGATGGCGGGACTGACCTATGACAAGAGATTGACGAGGGTTGGGATTGTTTTTGCTGGAGCTCTGAGGAATGAGAAGAGATCTCATGGAGACCTATAAAATTCTAACCAGACTAGACGGGGTAGATGCAGAGAGGACATTCCCAATGTTGGGAATGTCCAGAACCAGGAGTTACAGACTGAGGATTCAGGATGGATCATTTAGGACGGAAATGAGGAGACATTTCTTCACCCAAAGAGTGGTGAGCCTGTTGAATTCATTACCACAGGAAGTAGTTGATGACAAAACATTGAATGTATTCAAGAGGCAGTTACATACAGCACTTAGGGTGAATAGGATCATAGGTATGGGGAGAAAACAAGATTAGCTGATTGAATTGGATGATCTGCTGTGATTGTGGTGCATGGCTGAGCAGGCTTGAGGGGTCAAATGGCCTTTTCCTGCTCCTGTCTTCTATGTTTCTCTGTAGCATTGAATGCCACATTGTTTGGAGTAGACATTTCTCTCATACTTCATTGGTCTTAATTATGTCTATCTTATATTGATGTTATCTCACTTTTATTCATCATCTGTGGAAATGACTTTTTGAGTCTACATCATCAAATGCCCTCAATTTTAAACATATGTCTAAGCAGCTTCCCGCTCTTCCTTCCAATGTAAGTACACTGGCTCTTAAAGTTATTTGCCACTGTCCTGTCCATTCTGCTAACCTTCCTGTAATCTGCTACTTTATTACAATCTTCCTCAGTATTAGCCATAAGCCCCAATTTCCTGTCATCCACATAACTGCTATACCTCTGATCTCCAGACACAATTATTTTAGATAACTATTTTCAGGACTAGCACCCTATGGAACAACACATTCTTTCAGTCTGAGAAACTAGCTTTAAGATTTAGTGCTTATTTGTAGCTAAGCTTTTCCAACAATGTTTGTTTTTGCTTCTGATTTACAGTATCTGCAGTTCTTTTGGTTTTTAAATGAGTGTCCACCATATTGCTATCTATTCTGTTCCTTCTTTCCTGAATCCATGTTGCAACTTTAGTCATGCATTTACTTGGAGGTACCTTTTAAAGGTCCAGATATAATACAGTCTCAGTAGTACCTACCCATCCTGTTATGTCAGCAAAC
>NW_025169779.1:0-1756 GCF_004010195.1 Chiloscyllium plagiosum | reverse complement strand
GTTATAAGATTATTCAAGTACAGGATCATTCAGTTACAGGATTATTCAGGAACAGAACCATTCAGGTACAGGATTATTCAGGTACAGGATTATTCAGGAACAGGAAATTGCAGTTATAAGATTATTCAGGTACAGGTTTATTCAGGAACTGGATTATTCAGTTACAGGATTATTCAGGAACAGAACCATTCAGGTACAGGATAATTCAGGTACAGGATTATTCAGGAACAGGAAATTGCAGTTATAAGATTATTCAGGTACAGGATTCTTCAGGAACAGGATTATTCAGGTACAGGATTATTCAGGTACAGTTTTATTCACTTATAAATTTATTCAGGAACAGGATTATTCAGGAATTGGATGATTCAGGTACAGGATTTTCAGGAACAGTATTATTCAGGAACAGGATTATGCAGTTAACAGATTATTAATGTACAGGATTATTCAGAAACAGGATTATTCAGTTACAGAATTATTAAGGTACACGATTATTCAGGAACAGGTTTATTCATTTATAAAATTATTCAGGAACAGGATTATTCAGGTACATGATTATTCAGAAGCCGGATTATTCAGGAACAGGATTTTTCTGTTACAGGATTATTCAGTTACAAAATTATTCAGATACAGGATTTTTCAGTTATAAGATTATTCAGGTACAGGATTTTTCAGGAACAGGATTATTCAGGTACAGGATTATTCAGGAACAGGATTTTTTCAGTTATGTGATTCTTCGGGTACTGGATCATTCAGGAACAGGATTATTCAGGAATTGGATGATTCAGGTACAGGATTTTCAGGAACAGGATTATTCAGGAACAGGATTTTTCAGTTACAGGAATATTCAGGACAGGATTTTTCAGTTTTAAGGTTATTCAGATACAGGATTATTCAGGAAAAGGATTTTTCAGTTACAGGATTATTCAAAAACAGGGTTTTTCAGTGATAAGATTATTCAGGTACAGGATCATTCAGGAACAGGATTATTCAGGAACAGGATTATTCAGGAACAGGATTATGCAGTTACTAGATTATTCAGGTACAGGATTATTCAGGAACAGGATTTTTCAGGTACAGGATTATTCAGTTATAAGATTTTTCAGCTACAGGATTATTCAGGTACAAGATTATTCATTTACAGGATTTTTCAGTTATAAGATTATTCAGGAACTTTTCAGTTACAGGATCATTCAGGAACAGGATTATTCAGGTACAGGATTATTTAGGAACAGGATTTTTCAGTTACTGGATAATTCTGGTTCAGGATTATTCTGAAACAGGATTATTCAGGTACATGATTATTCAGGAACAGGATTATTCAGGAACAGGATTATGCAGTTACTAGATTATTCAGGTACAGGATTATTCAGGAACAGGATTTTTCAGTTATGTGATTCTTCGGGTACTAGATCATTCAGGAACAGGATTATTCAGGAACAGGATTTTTCAGTTACAGGAATATTCAGGAACAGGATTTTTCAGTTTTAAGATTATTCAGATACACGATTATTCACGAACAGGATTTTTCAGTTACAGGATCATTCAGGAACAGGATTATTCAGGAACAGGATTATTCAAGAACAGGATTATGCAGTTACAGGATTATTCAGGTACAGGATTATTCAGAAACAGGATTTTTCAGTTACAGGATTATTCAGGAACAGGATTTTTCAGTTATAAGATTATTCAGGAACAGGATTCCTCAAGAACAGGATTATTCAGGTACAGGATTATTCAGGAACAGGATTTTTCAGTG
>NW_025169778.1:0-1756 GCF_004010195.1 Chiloscyllium plagiosum | reverse complement strand
TTCACTCCCATTGGACACAATCCCAATGGACCCAAACCCCCTTCCCGTTCACTCCCATTGGACACAATCCCCAATGGACCCCAAACCTCCTTCCCATTCACTCCCATTGGACACAATCCCAATGGATCCCAAATCCCCTTCCCATTCACTCCCATTGGACACAATCCCAATGGACCCAAATCCCTCTTCCCAATGGACCCCAAATCCCCTTCCCCTTCACTCCCATTGCACACAATCCCAATGGACCCCAAACCCCCTTCCCATTCACTCCCATTGGACACAATCCCAATGGACCCAAACCCCTTTCCCATTCACTCCCATTGGACACAATCCCAATGGACCCAAATCCCCTTCACTCCCGTTGGACACAATCCCAATGGACCCCAAACCCCCTTCCCATTGGACACAATCCCAATGGACCCAAACCTCCTTCCCGTTCACTCCCATTGGACACGATCCCAATGGAGCCAGCCTACTCTTGTCGGGTGAAAATCGTTTACCTTCCCCAATCGGCGCGTAGTCCGTGTGGTTGAGCGGAGAACTTTCATTGTATTTACTCGCCATTACGTTGTTCCCTCGCAGTCCAGCTCTTCTGAAAGGGAGAGGGTTCAGGTTAGGTGACACCGTAAGAATGCCTCCTCGTCTCGGGCTGTCCCCACACCCTGCGTCCAGCTCCTCTCTTCCTCAGCTCTTGTTCTATCCCAGACCCCTCTGCTTCTTCATTCCTCACCACCACCATCCGCCCTCCCTCTCTCTCCACACTCCCTCCTGCCCCTTCGCCTCTCCACTCTCCCAATCATTACCCTCGCCCCCCCCCCCCCCCCCATCTCCCACACAGCCTTGTAACCTTGCTCCTTGTTCTGGCGAGCATTTCAATTCAGTTAGCGCCCCCCTTAACTCCATTGAACATCTCAGACCTTGAAGCAAGGATGGGCTATTTCTGCCCCTCCAAGTGTGTCCCTCGTTCTGTAACAGTGTCTCGTTATCCCCCTGGTTCTGGACTCCCCAACCCGCTCCCCGTGAGAGGGAAACATCCCCTCAGCATCCAACCCATTGACATCCCCCTCTGCTCCCCGGGATCGTACATCTCAATGTGAGCACCTGAGACCTCCGAAAGCATCCCCCAGCTGCTGCTGGGCCCTGATGGTGGAGGTGAAGGGGGTCGAAGGTGATGTCACAAACCCCCACCCCCCGGACCCCAGTGTCCCCTTTGTCAAAATGTGCAGTCGGGTCACTAAGCCGGTATCAGCCCCACCCCATCGCCAACCCACCCATATACAGCCCAGACCAGCCCATATACAGCCCATGTACGGCCCAGATCTGCCCATGTACAGCCCAGACCTGCCCGTACACAGTCCAGACTCACACACATATACAGCCCAGACCCACCCATGTACAGCCCAGACCTGCCCGTACACAGTCCAGACTCACACACATATACAGCCCAGACCCACCCATGTACAGCCCAGATCCACCCATATACAGCCCAGACCCGCCCGTACACGGCCCAGACTCACACACATATACGGCCCAGACTCCCGCCGGTACACGGCCCAGACTCCCGCCCGTACACGGCCCAGACTCACACACATATACGGCCCAGACTCCCGCCCGTACACGGCCCAGACTCCCGCCCGTACACGGCCCAGACTCCCGCCCGTACACGGCCCACACCCGCCCGTACACGGCCCACACCCGCCCGTACACGGCCCAGACCCGCCCATACACGGCCCAGACCCGCCCGTACACGGCCCAG
>NW_025169777.1:0-1756 GCF_004010195.1 Chiloscyllium plagiosum | reverse complement strand
TGTGGACTTGTTGGGCGAAGGGCCTGTTTCCACAACGTAATGTAATCTAATCCAAATATCTGATTGGGATCATTTGGGAAGCATTGATCTTTGTGTCATAAGATTTTAGCTTGGGTATAAAATGCTCAAGGAACAATCCAGAAGAATTCTGAATTGGAGGAGGGCCGATTTCAATGTGGCAAGAGGACATTTGCAGCAAGTACATTTGAGCATAAGTTTGGGCAAACCTGCAATGAAACAACAATCTGCCTTCCAAGAGGAGATTGTTCAGCTACAGTCTTAGTGTTTCCACAAGCAGGAAATGGTGGCAAAAACAAAACCCTAATTCTCTGCATGATGTAACAAAGGATGAGGATTATTGATAACGTCAGTGGGAACCGAACTAAATATAGGCAGTTCAGAGGGGAAGTGAAGAAGTAAATGAAACTTGCAACTAACATTAAACGGGAATCCAAAAGTCATCATTAGTCATGAACAATGAAAAGGTAGCTAAAGAATGAATGGAAATGTTTTCTCTGTACCTTCTCTTATCAAAACATTTCATAATTTTAGAACCGTCAGCCTTCTTTTCAAGAGAGGACTGAACAGCATGACATTTCTTCCTGGACATACACAGCCAGAAACTTGTGTATCATTCTTAGAAATCTTATCTTCACTCTCTCTCGTGCTACTGTATCCATTCTATAGCATGCCAACTGGAACTGCAGGCAATATTCTAAATTATTGTTGACCACATTTTTGTAGGGACCCTACTTTCAAATGTATCCTTTTAGAGATAAAGCTTTGAGCTTTGTTTGCGTTTTTTATGGCCTGCAGAACTTGTGGTGAAATTGTTAGTGACTGATGTAATTACCTTTTTACCACAAAGACGATCCCTTAATTCGTCTCCCCCACTTAGATGTGCATCTTCGAACAAGTGGCCTGCACATTATTCCTACCAAGATGTAACACCTTAGATTTATCTGTGTGGAACTTCATTTGCTAATTATTCGACCATGCTGTAAATTGATTAATGACCTCTTGCAACTTCTTGCAGTCCTCAAAGTTGACTATCTTATCACATTTCTCTTCCAATTTGATGTCATTGAATTGCTTTTTTTGTAATAATGAGAGACAATATTTAATTTGCATTTTTACTTTATTTTGAATTTTTAGTTAAGTACTTAGGGAGGTGCAGTAATCCTCATGGTAATGATGACAATTAAATGTAGAATGATGGATAGATGAAAATGATTACAAACACAGGAATAATTAATAGGCTCAATTAGCAGCAAAGTCAAAGCAGGAATTTTTTTTTACATGAATCAAATGTTGAGGTTATCCATAGTGCAATTACTTTTTGTCCATTTCCTTTTTTGTTGTAGTTTATTTCCCCATGTCTTTCTGTGCTTCTGGTATCAAATTAAAAAGGCACCCATCCACGATGTTAAACCAACTGCTACGAAAAAAACCCTAGCATTTGTATAAAACGCAGCATGATCTGTGAAGTCATCCCTCTTGGCTGTTACATATTCACAACCACGTACAGTATTATGGGAAGAGGCTGAATAGGCTGGGGCTGCTTTCCCTGGAGGCTGAGGGGTGACTTTATAAATGTTTATAAAATCATGAGGAGCACAGTTATGGTAAACAGTCAAGATCTTTTCCCTGGGGTGGGTGAGTCCAGAACTAGAGAGTATTGGTTTATGGGGAGAAGGGAAAAAGCTGAATGGACCTAAGGGGTAACTTTTCATGGAGTGGGTGGTGTGTATGGAAT
>NW_025169776.1:0-1756 GCF_004010195.1 Chiloscyllium plagiosum | reverse complement strand
TGAAGCTATCCGTGTGTGAACCCACAGGAAATGAGTGAGATCCGAAACAAAAATTTCACGACAGAACTTACTGTGGAAGACACACTCGGGAAGCAGGGAAATAAACAGTGATGTATTCAAAAGACTCCATATTGGAGAACAGAGGGTGCCAAAGGTTTTCGAACACATTAAAATTAGACAACTCCCTGGGAACTACTCAAGTATATCCCAGGACATTGGGGTAAGTTAGGGAAGAAACTTACAAAGATATTTCTATCACTGACAGCCACAGGTGGTGAGCTGGGAGCCTGGAGGGTGGCTAATGTTGTGCCAGTATTTAGGAAAGGCTGCGAGGGAAAGCCAGGGACATAAACACCAATTAACTTGGTGTCAGTGGTGCCAATGTTGTTGGAAGCGATTCTGTGGGACAGGTGTTACATGCATTTAGAAAGGCAACGATTGATGAGGGATAGTCAGCACCGCTTTGTGCGTACAAATGAGTGTCTCTCAAACTTGATAGAGTTTGTTAAAGAGGTGACCAAGGAGATGGATGCAAGCAGAGCAGTAGACGTTGTCTATCCTGACTTCAGCAAGGCCTTTGACAGGGTTTCGCGTGGTGCACTGGTTAGTAAGGTTAGATCACATGGGATCAGGGAGAGCAAGACAAACAAACACAAATGAGCTTGACAGTAGGAGACAAAGGGTAGTGGGAGAGGGTTGTTGTGCAGACTGGGGGCCTCTAACCAGCAGTGTGCCATAAGGATGGGTGCAGGATCCACACGTGCATTATTGACATAATCGAGAATATATGAATTATTGTTTGTAGGTTTGTGGATAGTAAAATACATGTTATAGTTGGCAGTAAATACAGTTAACAAAGGTGATCTTAATCAACTGAGCCAAGAAATGAAAGATGAGAGTTGAATTCAGGTGTTGGGTTTTGTTAAGATAAACCAGGGAGGAATAATACAGTTAATAGTTGGACTCTGGACAGTGTCGTCGAACAGACATAGACCAAGGGGTGCAGTTATATTGTTCCTTGGAAGTGGCATCGCAGGTGGACAGGGCGGTGAAAGCGGATTAGTCACACTTGCCCTCATGGGTCAGAGCATTGAGTAAATGGGTTGGTGCATCATGATACGGCTGTACAAGACATTGCTGGGACACCAGTTGGAGTACTGTTTAGTATTCTGATCCTCCTGCTTCAGGAAGCATTTTCTGAAACTGCAAATGGAGCATAGATTGACAAAGATGTCACAGATACTGGAGGGTTTTACAGAAACAGAGAGGCTGGAGAAGCTGGAAAGCAACATGGGGGGAATGAGATAGAGTTGTCAGATAAGATTTAGGAGAATCCAAAGAGATTCTACAGCACACAAGTGCAAAAAATCTACAAGAGAGACAATAGAGCCCCTCAAAGATCAATAAGACCATCCATGCCTGGAACCACAGGAAATGGGCGCGACCCGAAATGAATATTTCATGTCAGAACGTACTGTGGACAAAGACTAGGAAACAAAAGGAAAGAAACAGTCATGTCTTGTAAAGAGCCCCCATTACAGAAGAGGTGATGCTGGAGATCTTAGCACACAAAGGTAGAGAAAGCCCTAGGTCCTGAACAAGTGTATCCCAGAACATTGTGGCAATGTCGCAGTGGGGACCGTGGCAGAGATATTTGTATCATTATCCTTCGTATTTCCATTGGGTGTAGTTGGCTGAGGGGTGACCTTCTAAAGGTTTATAAAAACATGAGGGGTATACATAGGGTGAATAGTGA
>NW_025169775.1:0-1756 GCF_004010195.1 Chiloscyllium plagiosum | reverse complement strand
ATTTTAAATTTCTGCCAGTCTTCAGGTTTACTGTTTTTTCTGGTGAAGTTATATATCTCACCTTTGGACTTAACACAGTTCGTGATTTCCCTTGTTAGCCCTGGAATCACCTTCTCTGTTTTACTCTTATACCTGGCAGGGGTATACAATTGTTGAAGTTCATCCACGTAATCTTTAATTGTCTGCCACTACCTATCCACCATCAGCCCAATAAGTATCCTTGGCCAGCTTATCCTTGGTAATGTATGTCTCATACCATCAAAGTTAACTTTCTTTAAGTTCAGGGCTCTAGTTTCAGATTTAATTATGTCACTCTCTACCTTAATAAAGAATTATATCATGTTATGGTCACTCTTCCCTCAAGGATCTCACACCACAATGTTGCTAATCAATTTTATCGCATTACACAATATCCAGTCTACAATGGCTTGCTCTCTAGTTAGTTCCTCACCATATTGTTTGAGGAACCTATTCCTCATACATTTCAGGAAATCCTCCTCCATCACATTGCTACCAGTTTGCTTCATCAATGACCCTCCCTCTATCGTAAGATCAGAAGTGGGGATGTTCACTGATGATTGCACAATGTTCAGCACCATTCACAACTCCTCAGATACTGTCCATGTTCAAATGCCTCAAGATCCAGACTTGGGCTAACAAGTAGCAAATAACATATGTGCCACACAATTGCCAGACTATGACCATCGCAAATAAGAGACAACATAACCACCACCTCCTTGACATTCAATGGTGTTACCATCACTGAATCCCCCACTCTCAACATCCTGGGAATGATCATTGACCAGAAACTCAACTGGACTCACCATATAAACACAGTGGCTACAAGAGCAGGTCAGAAGCTAGGGTGCTGTGGTGAGTAACTCATCTCCTGACTCCTCAAAGCCTGTATATCACTGCAAGATATAAATCAGGAGTGTGATGGAATACTCCCAACTTGCCTGAATGAACGCAATCCCAACAAAACTCAAGAACCTTGTCACCATCCAGGATACAGCACCCACTTGATTGGCACTACATCCACAAGCATCTTTTCCCTCCAATATCGACAAACAGTAACAGCAGTGTGTACTATCTACAAGATGCACTGCGGAAATTCATTAAAGATCCTCACACAGCATCTTCCTAATCCAGGACCACTTCCATCCAGAAGGACAAGGGCAGCAGAGTATGGGAATATCACCATCTACAATTTTCCCTCCAAGACACTCACCATTCTGACTTCAAAATATATCACTGTTCTCTTAGTGTCGCTGGGCCAAAATGTTGGAATTCCCTCCATAATGGCATTGTGGGTCAACCGACAGCAGTTGACTGCAGCAGTTCAAGAAGGCAGCTCACCCCCACCTTCTCAAGGGCAACTAAGGATGGGCAATAAATGCTGGCCAGCCAGTGATGGTCACCTCCCACAAATGAACAAAAAAAACTTGACCTAGTGTCAACCATGCCTCTCACCCATGCAATGGTCCTGAGATTCTAAGTGAGGACATTGCATCAGTATTCTATGAAAGCTTCAAAGCATTTATGATGAGATTAGATTTCCTACAGTACATAAACAGGCCTTTTGGTCCAACAAGTCCACACCGACCCTCTGAAGACTAACGCACCCAGACCCATTCCCCTACCCAACATTTACCCATACTAATATACCTAACACTATCGGCCAATTTTCATGACCTGCACATCTTTGGATTGTGGGAGAAATCTGGAGTGTCTAGAGGAATCCCACGCAGACAAG
>NW_025169774.1:0-1756 GCF_004010195.1 Chiloscyllium plagiosum | reverse complement strand
GAGTGTCATAGTATGTTGGAGAGTGTCAGAGAGTGTCACAGTGTGTCTCGGCCTGTGTCAGAGAGTGTCATCACAGTGTGTCTCAGAGAGTGTGACACTCGCTGGCAGATTGTGATACTTTCTGACTCTCCCTGAATCTCTGAGACACACTGTGACGCTCTCTGACTCTCTTTGAGGTGCACTGTGACACACTCTGACACACGCTGAGACACACTGTGACACTCTCCGGCACTTTCTCCAACACACTGCGACACTCTCTGTTCCTATCTGACACTCTGAGACAGACTGTGACACTCTCTGACACTATCTATGACATACTGTGACACTTTCCAGCACATCTGAAGCACTCTGTGACACTCTCTGACAGATAATGATACACTGTGAAACTCTTTGAGACAGACTGTTACACTCTCTGACTCTCTCTGAGACACACTGTAACTCTCTCTGACAATTTGAGATGCACTGTGACAGTCTCTGATCCTATCTCACCATCTCTGAAACACACTGTGACACTCGCTGAATCTCTCTCAAACACACTGTGACACTCGCTGACAGATTGTGATACTTTCTGACTCTCCCTGAATCTCTGAGACACAATGTGACACTCTCTGACTCTCTCTGAAACACACTGTGACACTCTCTGACACTGCCTGAGACTCACTGTGACACTCTCTGGCTCTCTCTGAGACATACTGTGACACTCTGTGACTCTATCTGCCACACTGGAACACACCATGTCACTCTCTGTCACTCTCTGTGACACACTGTGACACACTCTGACAGACTGCGACACTCTCTGGGACACACTGAGACACTCTCTGACACACTCTGACACTCTCTGACAGACGGTGACATTTTCCGAGATTATTTAACACTCTCTGAGACACACTGTGACACTTGCTGCCTCTCACTGACTCTCTGAGACACTTGGTCACTCTCTGAGACACACTGTGACATTTTTTGACTCTCTCTCACAATCTCTGAGACCTACTGTGTCAGTCTCTGACTCTCTCTGTGACACAATGTGACTCTCTCTGACACACTGAGATACACTTTGACACTCTCTGACACTCTGTGAGAAACACCGTGACACTCTCTGACAGACTGTGACAATTTCTGAGACACACGATGACACTTTCTGACCTACTGTGACACTCTCTGACACACGATGACATTTTCTGCGACACTGCGGCACTCTCTGAGATACACTGTGGCACTTTCAGTCTCACTCTGACTACCTGAGACACACTGTGATACTCTCTGAGATAGAATAAGACACTGTCTGACTCTCTCTGAGACACACTGTGACACTCACTGATTCTCTCTGAGGAAACTGTGACACTGACTGACTGTGACACACTGAAACACTATCTGACTCTCTCTGGCACTCTCAGACACACTGTGATACTCTCTGATATTCTCTGAAGCACACTGTGACACTCTCCTACAGACTGTGACAGAATGAGACACTCTCTGACACTCTCTGAAACACACTGTAACACTCTCTGACACAGGCAGAAACACACTGTGACACTCTCTGACACAGGCAGAGACACACTGTGACACTCTGTGATAGACTGTGACACACTGAAACACTCTCTGAGAAACTGTAACAGACTGTGAGACTCCCTGAGACACATTGTGATGCTCTCTGACACTCACTGAAATACACTGTGACACTCTCTGACACAGGCAGAGTCACACTGTGACACTCTCTGACATTCTCTGAAACACACTGTGACACTCTCTGACACAG
>NW_025169773.1:0-1756 GCF_004010195.1 Chiloscyllium plagiosum | reverse complement strand
CCATCAATATGACAACCCCTGGTTAGTCTGATTTATCAGGGTAAATGAACCTAATCATTCCATTGGCTGATCCTCCATACCCTCCCAAGGACTTGAAGTCTTGGAAGGATAAGAATCACCTCAAAACCCCACGGAGTGTGGTAACTGGAGAATAACCACTGAGAAAGAAAACAACTCCAAGACCATCGGAAGAATAAGAAGGCATCACCATGTGTAGCCTGGCCAAGTTCTAGTGTGGTAGTACATGATCAACCAATGTTAAGTAAAAGCATAAGATAGATTGCAGTACTTTTAATTACTTTATACTAAATTTTATTGTACTAACATTGACTGTGCTCAAAAAACAAATATTATTGTTTATAAGAGTTGCCTCACAGTTCTTTTGCTGAATAGGAGACTTTAAACTCACTGTGCGGCAGATACAACAACTTCCTAAATCTTCACTCAACCTGCCTACCCAGAATGCCCTCAGTTCCTTCATATACTTCGTTATTGTTACAAGTAAAAGGTTGTGAGCCTTGTGGAACACCAGTTGTCATCAGCTGCTATCCTGAGAAGGACCCTTTTTATCCCCACTCTCTACTTTCAGCCAGACAGCCAAGCTTCTGCACACACTAGTACTTTGTTTCTAACGAAAAGGGGCCTTATTATACTCAGCAGCCTCCTGTGTGGCAACTTGTCAAAGTCCTTCTTGAAGTCCAGATGGATAACATCCATTGGCTTTCCTTTGCCTCACTTGCTTGTTACATCCTCAAATAACTCATACAGATTTATGAAGTATGACGTCTCCTTGATGAAACCATACCGACTTTACCCAATTTTACAATTCACTTGCAAGTATTCAGAAATATCATCCTTCACAATGGATTCCAGGATCTTACATATGACTGAGGTTGTGCTAATCGGTCTGTCACTTTCTGCCTTTTGCCTTATTCTCTTTTTAAAGAGCGTGTCACGTTATCAACTTTCTAATCTTCTGAGTCTCTCCCTGATTATAGAAATTCATGAAAGATCACCACAAATGTCTCCATTATTTCTGCAGCTATCTCCCTTGGCAGTCTGCGATATCGTCCACCTGGTCCAGTTTATTTAGCCATTTAGTTTTTGAAGCAACTTCTCCTAATAAGCTCTGCCCCCATGCTATCTTGAATTTGTCATATACTATTCGTGTCTTTCACTGTGAAAACTGACATGAAATAATTGTTCAGTTTCTCAGTCATTATTTGTCCCCCATTACTATATCTCCAGCGTCGTTCTCCGCGCCCCAATGTCCATTTCTGCCTTTCTTCTGCCCTCTATATATCTAAAGAATCTCTTACAGTCTTTTATATTACTGGCTAGCTTACCCTCATATTTAATATTCTTCGTCCTATTTCTTATTTTGTTGCCCTGTATTGGTATTTGAAAGCTTCCAATTCCTCTGGTTTCCCACTGGCATTTACCATGTTACCTGATTTCTCTTTTGCTTTTATGCTAACCCTGATTTTCCCTGTCATCTATTGTTGACTCATCCTCACCAGATCATGCCTCTTTTAGCTTGGGTTGAATTTCTGCTGTGTCTCCTGACTTACTCCCAGAAACTCCCCACATTACTGTTCCACTGTCTTTCCTGCTAGCCTACTCTCCCAGTCAATTCAACCCAGTTCCTCCCTCATGCTTTTGTAGTTGCTTTCATTCAGTAGTAATATTGTGAACTCTGATTCTATCTTCACCTATTAAATTAAAGAGTAGGTTAAATAATATTATGCTCACTGCA
>NW_025169772.1:0-1756 GCF_004010195.1 Chiloscyllium plagiosum | reverse complement strand
CAAATGTTGCCCTGACCACATTTCACTTCAGCTCTGATAAAGAGTCACCTGTAGTGGAAACATTAGCTTGTTCTCTCCATGGATACTGCCTGACCCGTTTGAGTCCTGAAGGTTTATACCCGAAATGTCGACTTCTCCACCTCATGATGCTGCCTGGCCTGCTCTACTCTTTAAGCCTCCTTCTTGCCCACCTTGGATTCCAGCATCTGCATTTTCCTCCAACTACTGCGATCTCCAACATTTGTGGTTTTCAATCTTTTCTCACCCCACCATCCTCAAGTATTGTATTGGCCAATCTGCACTGTTCACGTCTCACCTATCCTTGTTCCAATTGGAGGAGACGTGGACCACGGCCTCTCATTATTATCCATTGGTCCTGAACAAGGAGTGGCGCGCATTGCTATTGAACTGTCTGCCTGTCCCTCACGACCCTCGTATCCAACCAGTGGTGTTCCTGCCTGTCCATCAAGGAAAACACAGTGAATTGGCAGAGGGGCAGCTGTGAATCAGTTGCCCAACATGCCCTGAGCTTACTTCATTGGATGGCCTGCTCGCTGCGTGCCTTCTCCCTTGGCCCAACCAGTGAATGCTCACATATCATATCCCACACCTCTTCATTCAGAGCTCAATATGTTCCCTATTATCCCTGACTTTTAGATGCCTGTGTTGGACTGGGGTGTACAAAGTTAAAAAAAATCACACAAAACCACGTTATGGTCCAACATGTTTATTTGGTAGAACGAGCTTTTAGAGTTCTATTCCTTCATCAGGAGGCTGACAGGTCAACAACCACCTGATGAATGAGCAGTGCTCCAGATATTAGTGTTTCTAAATAAACCTGTTGGACCATAACCTGGTGTAGTGTGATTTTTAGTTTTGTACACCCGTTGTCCCCAAGGGATTGAGGAACAGTGGCTGGGACGACCTCCTACTCTTGCCATTATTAACAAGGGATTGAGCAATTTCCGAATGGATGTCAGTTCTGGGTCCTGTGTGTGGATGTATGTCTGGGACGGGCTCGGAGGACAGGACAGTGGCAGGGACAGTCTGGACTCAACTGTTCCCTTCTGTTTTCTCTCTCACCAGATAATTGATCACCACCCCCGCAACCACTACCTCCGCCCCCAACATAACATCATGCATAGATTAGGACAATTTGTAAGAAAACTAATTTAAGGGGGAAAACAACGTTTATTCTGCAGGAGAGGCAGGTTCCAGCGGTCGCAAACTACATACAGAGTCTGCAGCGCTTCAAGGAGCTGTTCAAGTGGTTTCCACGCACAGTTAGACGTGGTCATCCAATAACGGAATCGCTAGTGACACTCCCATTCAGACGTTTTCAAAACATTTCTTCTGATATGTTCACTGTGTCAAACAAACATACTTCCATCATGTTGTGCCCTTTAGAATGCAAACATGCAATTCCCTGGCTTTTTGAGCCTGCCTGGCTTCTGCTGCATCACTCTCAGTGGAGATTCTCACTGACTGACCATGGTCACCTTTGTACCCAGGGAACAAGAATCTTGCAAACTTTGTTAGGACAGTGAATGATTAAAGAAACTTTAAAACTGGCAGTAAATAATTGAACGATGCACGCCATCACATTGTATATTGTTTAACAGAAACAAAGGTATTGTGTAAAGAAGAAATTAAAGATGAAGACGTCCTAACTTGACATAGTCGGAAACATCAATGTAATGTTTTGAATTCAGTTTTACTTTTCCACCTCAGCATTTCCCTTACCTGATAAAACCTT
>NW_025169771.1:0-1756 GCF_004010195.1 Chiloscyllium plagiosum | reverse complement strand
GTATTCTTCTATGTTCTATGTTCTATGTGTAAAAAAGTTGCGCCTCATTTCCCTCTTTTAAGTCTTTCCTCCCTCTCCTCAAACCTTTGTCTTCTAATGCTTGAACTTCCCACAATGGGGAAATATGTTGTCAAATTTCCTTATTTATCCCGCTTATGATGGCACAAAACTCTGAGTCTGTCATCCCATAGACTCAACACATAACAATTGTCCCAGTAGATTAATAAATGGCAGTGTATAAACTATTGATCCTTGTCTCCAGTTTCAATGAACAAACCTGCACGTGCTGTATCCATCCTTCACGAAATTGTGTATCTAAATTGCTAGCTCATCCTGGATTTCAAGCAGTATAAACTTGCTAACCAGACTAGCATGCAGAACCATGTCGATATCTTACTGATATCCATGAAGATAATATCGAAAGCCCTGCCTTCAAAAATCACCTTAGTCACTTCTTCAAAATAAAAACAAGTCAGTGAAAAGCGATTTCCGACGGACAAACCCTCTTCATTGCTGGCTCTTCCAGATATATATATAGCATTTCCCTCATAGTCCCTCCTACAATATCGTCATCATTGATTTCAGGCTCACCAATATATAATTCCATGTTTTTTTTCTTACTTTGTTAAACAATGACACTATGTTAGCAGCCAGGCAATAGTGAGGACTGCAGATGTTGGAGATCAGAGTCGAGATTAGAGGGGTGCTAGAAAAGTACAGCAGGTCAGGCAGCATCCGAGGAGCAGGAAAATCGACGTTTCGGTAAAAAGAAAAGACCTTCATCAGCACCATTCTTTTCTAGGCTATGTTAGCAGCTATACAGTCTTTTGACACCATACCTCTGGCAATTGACGAGACACATATATCAGCAAAAGAATTAGAGATCAATCCCGAGCTTTCCACGAACTTCTGGGATTCAACTGATCAGGACCGAGTGTTTTGTTCATCTTTATGTGTTTTAAAACGTCCAACACTTCTTGAAAGATAGCCACTTTTTAAGATGTCACGAAGTATTTTTCCACGTTCTCTCGCTCTTGTCGTCTACTCCACAGTAAAAATTGAGGAGGAATACTCGTTTAGTATCTCAGCCATCGCCTGTGGTTCCACTATAGACAGTCTTACTGATCCTAAATGGAACCTATTCTCTCCCGAGTTAATCTTTTTACGTATTTGTCGAATTTCTTCAATACCTTATTAACCCTACTTACAAAGCCATCTCATGTCCAACATTTTCTGCCCTGAAGCCCTGTTGACTTTCCACGTACTGCCCTTGTACTCTACTGGGGATTCACACGATCCCAACTCTGTTTACGTGACGCATATATCTTTCCTTTCCTTGAACAGATCATCTATATCACTGGCCATTCAGCAAACCCTGCACTTGCCAGCCTTGCCTATCTCGCTGATAGGAATACATTGCCTATGGAAACGCAGAATAGAAACTTTTTGATTGCCTTCCATTTTCCAATCATCGCTTTACCTGTGAATACAGTCTCCCAATCAGCCTCTCAATGGGCTTGCCTGACACGATCAAAATTGGCCTTACTCCAAGCTACCAGACTAGGTGGGATTGCGGTTCATAAGGAAGATTTATTAGAAATCCTGTGGAGTGTAAAAATAGATAAGTCCCCTGCGCTGGATGGATTTATACTAGGATCCTCTGCGAAGCCAGGGAGGAGATTCTCGAGCCTTTGGCATTGATCTTCAAATCGTCATTGTCTGCAGGAATAGTGCTAGAAGACTGGAGGATAGCAAA
>NW_025169770.1:0-1756 GCF_004010195.1 Chiloscyllium plagiosum | reverse complement strand
ACATTTTTGGATCATTGGAATCTCTTTTGGGATTGAAGTCACCTGTACAAGAAGGACGGATTGCACCTGAATTGGAAGGGGACTAATATACTGGCAGGGAAATTTGCTAGAACTGCTTGGGAGGACTTAAACTAGTAATGTGGGAGGGTGGGACCCAGGGAGACAGTGAGGAAAGAGATCGATCTGAGACGGGTACAGCTGAGAACAGAAGTGAGTCAAACAGTCAGGGCAGGCAGGGACAAGGTAGGACTAATAAATTAAACTGCACTTATTTCAATGCAAGGGAAGGCAGATGAGCTCAGGGTATGGTTAGGAACATGGGACTGGGATATCATAGCAATTACGGAAACATGGCTCAGGGATGGGCAAGACTGGCAGCTGAATGTTCCAGGATACAAATGCTACAAGAAGGATAGGAAGGGAGACAAAAGAGGAGGGAGAGTGGCATTTTTGATAAGGGATAGCATTACAGCTGGAAATACATCCCGGCAAGTTATTTGGGTGGAACTGAGAAAAAAGAAAGGGATGATCACCTTATTGGGATTGTATTATAGAACCTCCAATAGTCAGAGGGAAATTGAGAAACAAATTTGTAAGGAGATCTCAGCTATCTGTAAGAATAATAGGGTGGTTATGGTGGGGGATTTAACTTTCCAAACATCAACTGGGACTGCCAACGTGTTAAAGGTTTAGGTGGAGAGGAATTTCTTAAGTGTGTACAAGACAATTTTCTGATTCAGTATGTGGATGAACCTACTAGAGAAGGTGCAAAACTTGACCTACTCTTGGGAAATAAGGCAGGCAGGTGACTGAGGTGTCAGTGGGGGAGCACTTTGGGGCCAGTGACCATAATTTTATTTGTTTTAAAATAATGATGGAAAAGGATAGACCAGATCTAAAATTTGAAGTTCTAAATTGGAGAAAGGCCAATTTTGATGGTATTAGGCAAGAACTTTCAAAAGCTGATTGGAGGGAGATGTTCGCAGTTAAAGGGACGGTTGGAAAATGGGAAGCCTTCAGAAATGGGATAACAAGAATCCAGAGAAAGTATATTCCTGTCTGGGTAAAAGGAAAGCCTGGTAACTATAGGGAATGCTGGATGACTAAAGAAATTGAGGGTTTGATTAAGAAGAAGGAAGCATACATCAGGTATAGACAGGATAGAACGAGTGAATCCTTAGAAGAGTATAAAGAAAGTAGGAGTATACTTAAGAGAGAAATCAGGAGGGCAAAATGGGGACATGAGATAGCTTTGGCAAATAGAATTAAGGAGAATCCAGAGGGTTTTTTAGAAATATATTAAGGACAAAAGGGTAACTAGGGAGAGAATAGGGCCCCTGAAAGATCAGCAAGGCGGCCTTTGTGTGGAGCCACAGAAAATGGGGGAGATACTAAATGAATATTTTGCATCAGTATGTACTGCGGAAAAGGATATGGAAAATATAGACTGTAGGGAAATAGATGGTGACATCTTGCAAAATGTCCAGGTTACAGAGGAGGAAGTGCTGGATGTCTTGAAACGGTTAAAGGTGGATAAAGTCCCAGGACCTGATTAGGTGTACCCGAGAACTCTGTGGGAAGCTAGACAAGTGATTGCTGGGCCTCTTGCTGAGATATTTGTATCATCGATAGTCACAGGTGAGGTGCCGGAAGACTGGATTTTGGCAAACGTGGTGCCACTGTTTAAGAAGGGCGGTAAGGACAAGCAGGGGACTATAGACCAGTGAGCCTGACTTCAATGGTGGGCAAGTTGTTG
>NW_025169769.1:0-1756 GCF_004010195.1 Chiloscyllium plagiosum | reverse complement strand
CCACAAATATGCTCATCCTAAATATCGGAACAGCTCTGTACGTCAGTGAAAAAAAGTCAAGGATGTGGTGTCTGCCCTATCCTCAGCCAGAATGGATGATCCACCTCACACTCATCATGATTCCCACAGAATCACAGATGCCAGTCTTCAACCAATTCGATTCGCTGCACGTGACATGAAGAAACAGCTGAACACAATAGATACGACAAAGGCAATGGGTCCTGACACCAATCCTGCAAAAGGACTGAAGACTTGTGCTGCACAACAAGCCGTGTCCCTGGGAAGCTCTTTCATTCCAGCTCCAACTCTGACATCTCCCTGGCAATGAGGAAAATTACTCAACTATGTCCAGTCCCTGAATAGGAGAAAAATTACAATCTGACCAATTACCACACCCTCAGTCCCATCACGACAGTCAAATTGGTGGGAATTCTTTTTGGTAGAGCTGTCAAGTAGCACCGAAATAATCAGGTCAGTGTGGTTTCCGATGGGTCTGTAGTGAACATATCATTGGATTCCGAATCCAGACCAGGTCAATGCTCTGGCAGCTAGTGGAAGTTAAATAACATTAATAAAGTATCGAGACGTAAAATCTGGTGTCAGTAATAATGATCTTGTGTCCAATCTTGATTGTAAACATCGATCTCCTTCACCAATATACTTTCAGGAAGAGAATCTCCCATACTTTCCTGGTCTGGCCTAAAAGTTACTCCAGACGCACAGACATGGTCTCCGAATCGGCCACGTGAGACACTCAATTGTATCAAACTATTCTGAGGTCTTAAATGATAAAACCTGACAGAACACCCGGCATCAACCTCGTTTTCAGAAAAGGGAATGGGAAACACAGTCCTGTTGACCCTGCAAAGACATCCTTCCTTACATCTGAGAGCTTGTGACGACATTTGCAGAGCTTTCCCACAGTCTGCACAGAAACAGCGGGAGAGGACGAGGTCGTTCAGCACATTGAGCTTTCCCCATGCTATTTCATGGCCGAACATCTCCTCAATGCAGTTTTCCCCACACAATGTGCATATCCCAAAATATGTTTAAACATTATGAACTATAGTGCCTTCGGCCCATCAATATATAGGGAGTTTTCTGATAATGCTTGTTTATTAAGTGCGACTTGACTGCAATGCGATTCGTGAACCATTTTCTATAAAGTGAACTATCATCCCTGCTTCCAATCTGTCACACCCTGTCAGATTTTGATTTATCTCACTGAGATCTCCACTCATTTTCCTAAAGCCCATGGAATACAGGCCCAGTCACCCCAAACTCTGCTCCCACAACTAACTGTCATCCCAGAGATCAGTCTGTCATCCTTCACTGCACTCCCTCAATGTCAGGTTTACCCTTTATAAGGTAAGGACATTAAAACTGCACACAATACTTCACAATGTTCGAGATAGGGTCCCACCAAGGCCCTGTTCAGTTGCAGTAAATGACCCTTACTCCTGTATTCCAAATCCCCCTGAAATGAAGGTGAATAAACCATTTATCTGCCTACCTGCTTTCTGCTCCTGCAATATTGCTTTCAGTGACTAGTGTACAGGGAGCTACAGATTCTTTTCAATGTTATAGCTCCCTACTTGCTTGGTCTATGTACACTGTATACGGCATGCCGATGCCATTCTCAGTATTGACTTCCGTGTTCAGAACTCACTGCCCTACATGGAATCGGAAGGCTGCGCAGAAATAAACAAAAATGCAGCTTAACTTCATTTATAGATCAACAATTTTCAACCAATAC
>NW_025169768.1:0-1756 GCF_004010195.1 Chiloscyllium plagiosum | reverse complement strand
CCAGGTCTCACCTGAAGAAGCTATTTGGGAACAATGAAAGACTTGAAACATGGTAGAATATTCTAATATGGATTTTGAATTAGTTGGCAAAAATAAACAACACGGAATCAAATTGTCTTTTTTTCTCAGTGATTCTTTGATTAACAGCATACTGCTGCGAAATAAAACTGATTAGTGTCGTGAGTTATTAGGAAGTTAGAAGGAAGTATAAGGACAGTATCGAAAAATTGAATGTGCAAGCAAGATGATGCAGTACAGTGAGAATCCATATGAATTTATGCAAACTGATTTGAAAACGTAAAGTTCGAGAGGGGGCACAGCAACAACACCAGGCTGACACTGCAAATGGCAGTGTTGTCATTTAAGAAGAGATTGGTTCAGCAAGGGATGTATCCACTCAAGGTTAAACTCATGGAACGGAATCTGATTGAAGTACATAAGATTCTCCCAGGAATACAGAGACTAGCTGGATATTTCCGACGATTGCAGAGCATACAACGAGGAGTCTCAGACTTAGTACAGTGCATAGAATAATTAGGACTGACATGTGGAAACATTTCTTGATTCAGAGCGGACACGTCTGTAAAAAGCTGCAACAAAAGGTTGTGGAGACCAGTTCACCGAGTACATGAAATAACATACTATTTTTATTTGATAGTAAACATTTCAAAGGGCATGGCGAGAAAGCAGCAATATAGTATGGAGATAGAGGATTAACCAACATTATATAGCATGACAGACAAACATTGAAGTGCCAACTTCTGCTCCCAGCTTAAATATTTCGATGTCTGAATGCAGATGACCTGAATAGCGAGTGGAGCTAAAAGTCAACCGTTTCAATTAAAAACGAGTACTATGTTTTCTGATGTTGATACTGACGAGACGAACGTAAATGACGGATCCTGAGGCCGGAAATAGATCTTTTTGGGTCATCAGAATTAATTGTGCGGGTCAGGAGAAGCCATGACAGGTGATTCTCTGGTTGCAATTTGCTAGTTAACAATGAAGACAAACGCTAGTGTAGTTCCTTGCAGTTGAAGGACATTGGGAATTTGTTGAAGTAATGTGTTTAGCTGACTATGACAACTGCCTGCGATTGTAGTTCCCTGGAGGTCTGGTGTTTAGCAATTGGCGCTTTCCCCACTGTGTCTCACGTTCTATTCTTATTCACGGAATTAAGCTTACGAAGCTGTTTTCTTGGTTGCATGAGATTTGCTTCTTAAAAAAGAAACATTTTCTTCACTATGGAAGCAAACAATTGTCACAAATAACCAAGGACTACCTCCTGTCAATTCAATCCCATACACACGGTGCAAAGTGCTAAGTTTTTGACTGCACTAAATCTAGGGGTAACTAAGGATTGAAAGGTTGCATTTCCCCAATCACTAATATAAAAAGGACAAATCACTCTTCATCAAATACACTAGAGACATGGGAAAAGTTCTACTATGCAACCTTTGTAGAACTGAAGAAGTTTCCCAATTTTGGTCCCTAAATCTGGAACATCATTTCAATTGGGCTACTCTGATTATGCTTTCCAATATCACTCCTCCACAATCTCGAAATCACGTTTCCTTTTATAGTGTATATCTTCTATAAAGTTCAGCGTTTTCCCACTCACATAAACGCAGGACATAGTGTTAGTATACAGCCATTGTGGTGGGGTAGGTGGGAAAATGGGTGGCGCGAGGAATATGTGCATGTGCATATTAGCCCTTTTTTAAAAAAAAGATCCCAAATATTCAAAAAATGCTCC
>NW_025169767.1:0-1756 GCF_004010195.1 Chiloscyllium plagiosum | reverse complement strand
ATGTGTGTGTGTGAGCACGTGTGTATGTGTGTGAGAGCACGTGTGTATGTGTGTGTGTGAGCACGTGAGTGTGTGTGTGTGAGAGCACGTGTGTGTGTGTGAGAGCACGTGTGTGAGAGAGCACATGTGTGTGTGTGAGAGCACACGTGTGTGTGTGTGCACGTGTGTATGTGTGTGTGTGTGAGCATGTGTGTGTGTGTGTGAGAGCACGTGTACGTGTGTGAGAGCACATGTACATGTGTACATGTGTGTGTGCACGTGTGTGCACATGTGTGTGTGCACGTGTGTGTGTGTGCATGTGCGTGTCCACGCGTGTGTGTGCACGTGTGTGTGCACATGTGTGTGTGAGCACGTGTGCACGTGTGTGAGAGCACATGTGCACGTGTGTGAGCACGCGTGTATATGTGTGTGTGCACGTGTGTGTGCACGTGTGTGTGCACATGTGTGTGAGCGTGCGTGTGTGTGAGCATGTGTGTGAGCGTGTGTGTGTGAGCCTGTGTGTGAGCATGCGTGTGTGTGTGTGAGCGTGTGTGAGCACGTGCGTGTGTGAGCACGTGTGTGTGCACGTGTGAGCACGTGTGTATATGTGTGTGTGCACGTTTGTGGGTGAGCACGTGTGTGTATGTGTGTGAGCACGTGTGTGTGAGTACGTGTGTGTGTGTATGTATGTGAGCACGTGTGTATGTGTGAGCACGTGTGTGTATGTGTGTGTGCACGTGTGTGCACATGTGCGCATGTGTGTGTGTGTGCACGTGTGTGCAAGTGTGTGTGCACGTGTGTGTGTGCACATGTGTGTGTGAGCACGTGTGTGTGTGAGCGAGCACGTGTGAGTGTGAGCACGTGCGTGTGAGCACGTGTGAGTGTGAGCACGTGAGTGTGTGCATGTGTGTGTGTACGTGTGTGTGTGAGCATGTGTGTATGTATGTGAGCACGAGTGTGAGAGCACGTGTGTGTGTGAGCATGTGTGTGTGAGCGTGTGTGTGTGTGAGTGAGCGCGTGTGTGAGAGAGCAGGTGTTTGTGTGTGTGAGCACGTGTGTGTGAGCACGTATGTGTGTGTGTGTGTGTGAGCACGTGTGTGAGCACGTGTGTGTGAGCACGTGTGTGTGTGTGTGAGCATGTGTGTGTGTAAGTGTGTGTGTGTGAGCACGTGTGTGTGTGAGCACGTGTGTGTGAGCACATGTTTGTGTGTGTGAGCGTGTGTGTGTGTGAGCGTGAGCACATGTGTGTGTGAGCGTGTGTGTGAGCACGTGTGTGTGCACGTGTGAGCACATGTGTATATGTATGTGTGCACGTTTGTGAGAGCACGTGTGTGAATGTATGTGAGCACGTGTGTGTGTGAGCACGTATGTGCATGTGTGTGTGAGCACGTGTATGTGAGCGCGTCTGGTGTGAGCACGTGTGCGTATCTGTGTGAGCACATGTGTGAGCATGTGTGAGTGCACGTGTGTGAACACGTGAGTGTGAGCATGTGTGTGCGCATGTGTGTGCGCATGTGTGTGAGCACGTGTGCGTACGTGTATGCGTGTGTGTGCACATGTGTGTGCGTGTGTGTGCACGTGTGTGTGTGCACATGTGTGTGTGAGCACGTGTGTGTATGTATGTGAGAACGTGTGTGTGAGCATGTGCGTGTGAGCACGAGTGAGCACGTGTGTGTGTGTGCACGTGTGTGTGTGCACGTGTGAGCACGTGTGTGAGCACGTGTGTATGTGTGTGTGGGCACGTGTGTGTGTGCACGTGTGAGTGTGTGAGAACGTG
>NW_025169766.1:0-1756 GCF_004010195.1 Chiloscyllium plagiosum | reverse complement strand
TAACACATGCCGTGTGTTTCTTTGAAAGAAAGTTCGCAGCTTGTTTCACGAACTAAATGAGTAATGTTTGTTTCATTGAATGAATGAGTTATCTCTACTCATTGGAATAGCACGTTCAGTGTGTTTCATTGAATGAATGATTGCCGGCTGATTCATTGAATGAATGAATGCTGTTGGATACATTAAAAAAATAAATTACTTTTGCTTCATTGAATCTATGAAAATCGTTTGTTTGATTGAATCAATGATTGAAGTTTGATTTATTGACTATATGATTGCAGTTAGTTCGATTGAATGAAAGTGTTAAGTTCAAGGTTTTGTATAAATGAGAGAAGCTCTTCCCGTTACATTAAAACGTGCAATTAACTTTACTGAATGAATGAGGTAAGCTTGACAATATGAATGAATGAGAGAAGATCTCTTCGCTAAATTATAACGTGCAGTTTGTTTCATTGAATGTTTGAGATAAGTTTGACACTATAAAGAATGAGAGAAGCTCTCCTCTTTGAATTGACAAGTGCAGTCACTTTCATTGAATGAATGCATGCAGTTTGTTTCTTTGAATGAATCCGTTTAGCAGGTGGCAATGAACGAATGGCAAAATCTCCAATCATTAAATTAACACTTGCAGTGTGTTTCATTGATTGTAAGAGTGTAGCTTGATTCACTAAATAAAGGAGTTAATTTGTTTCGTTGAATCAATGAATACAGTTTGATGAATTGAATCAATTATTTGAATTTAATTCAACGATTGAATGAATGCAGTTTGTAACCTGTAAAGTTAGAGACATTTAGTATACGACAGAATGTTTGCTCGTCTATTTACAAGGGCAGATTGTTTCATTGAATAAATAATTATGTTTGAAACTTTAAACGATTGAGAGAAGCTCAACCCATTGAATTAACATGTGCAGTCTTTTCCATTGAATGAATGCATTTAACTGGTGGTATTGAATAAATGGTTGGAGATCTACTCATTGAATTAACACATGCCGTGTGTTTCTTTGAAAGAATGTGTGCAGTTTGTTTCACGAACTAAATGAGTAAAGTTTGTTTCATTGACTGAATGAATTGTCTCTACCCGTTGGAATAGCACGTTCAGTGTGTTTCATTGAATGAATGGTTGCCGGCTGATTCATTGAAAGAAGGAATGCTGTTGGATTCATTAAATAAATAAATTACTTTTGCTTCATTGAATCTATGAAAATCATTTTTTTGATTGAATCAATGATTGAAGTTTGATTTATTGACTATATGATTGCAGATAGATTGATTGAATGAAAGTGTTAAGTTCAAGGGTTTGTATAAATGAGAAGCTCTACTCGTTACATTCTAACGTGCAGTTAGTTTCATTGAATGAATGTGTTAAGTTTTACGCTATGAATGAAGGAGAGACGCTCTACTCTTTGAATTAACAAGTGCAGTTTCTTTCATTGAATGAATGCGTTTAGCATGTGGCGATGAATGAATGGAAAAAGATCTAGTCATTGAATTTACACAAGCAGTGAGTATCTTTGATTCACTAAATAAAGGAGTTAATTTGTTTCGTTGAATCAATGATAATTCAAGGATTGAATGAATGCAGCAGTTTGTAAACTAAGTTAGAGACATTTAGTATACGACAGAATGTTTACTCGTCTCATTACAAATGCAGATTGTTTCATTGAATGAATGAATTATGTTTGAAACTTTAAATGATTGAGAGAAGCTCAACATATTGAAATAACATGTGCAGTCTGTTGCATTGAATGAATGC
>NW_025169765.1:0-1756 GCF_004010195.1 Chiloscyllium plagiosum | reverse complement strand
CTTCTGGCAACAAATGGCTACAAACCTATCAAAGGTGAAAGCGACGGTGAACCAGACAGAACAGTCACTGGCTGCATAAAGCAGGACGGCGTGGATATTACATACAGGGATGGATTCCAGGAAATAAAACTGTTCCCAATAAACAATGGGAATGTGTCGCAATATCAGGTCGAGTATAATGACAAGTAAATCCCCCACTGCCATGGCACCTAGGTAACGTCTGACACATGGAGACAATCCACAATCTTTCTCAAACAGGACATAGATCGTAACTAGATTACCTATGAGGAAAGAAAACAAACAAATTATACATCAGCCTGTAGGCAAAGTGACCAGTTGGATTGATGACCCAGTGAGATTTTGCAATGTGTCCCAGTATTCAGAGATTTATTAATATAACTAGAGCCGAAATAATAACTGCATAGTTCTGAATTACTAACAATAGCGTCTCATAAAACAAAATAAACCCTCCCACCCAAACACACAGACACAAATCTCGAACGTTCCCACACATTTGATCACTCGAAAACAGGTACAGGTGACGTCTTTACAGTTCTGAATATGGAAGGTGAAAACATTTCCTTCCTGAATGCTCCTCTCCCAGTTCCTTTAAGACTAACGGAGGTTGGAATTATCTACCATTTATACTCACTGGAGGTCGATGCTCTGTTGTGAATAGATGTAAGTGCAGGGGGAAATCGACATTTACCGCACAAACTTGCAGAGGGGTCTTCTGAACAGTGTCTCCTTCTCTCTGGAATGGGAGCTTTGCCTTCTGGATATTATCTTTGCTATAATTCATTGACATTCTGCCATTCACAAATGGTTTTTGACTGTTACGGAGAAAGTTGTGTGTAGAATGTTCTGGGCAATGTCTGGAAAAGAATGTTGCAGGGAATTTTGGGCAAGGAGGTTTCCAGAGTATATCGGATACAGAGGATTCTGGGGAATAGTGTGCATACAGTGTTCTGGATAATGTTAGATAGAAAATACACCAGATAATGCCTGCGACAGAAAGTTACGAGGAATGTTTGGCGAAACAATTTTCTTCAGAATGTCAGCTTATCAATGTTTCCAGGAATGTCAGGCACAAAATTTCACGCAGAATCTCGGGTATAGAATATTTCAGGAAACGTACAATACAGAAGATTCCGGGTTTGTCAGGTACAGAATGTTTCAGGCACCAACGTGTACGTACTGTTCTGCGTAATATCGGAGATAGAATGTTCCATGGAATGCCTGTTCGAGAATGTTCCAATGAAATTGGATACATAATATTCAGGTGAAATTCGAGAAAGAATGATCCAAGGAATGTCGAGAACAGAATTCCGGGTAATATCGGGGACAGAGTGTTCCAGTCAATGTTGGCCGCAGTATGTTCAGAGAATATCAACTTTAGAATGATATGGGGAATGTCGGGTAAAAGATTGTTCCAGAGAATGTCGCCTGCAGAATGTTTCAGGAAATGTCACATATGGAATACTGCGATGAATGTCAGGTATAGAATATTGTGACGAATGCCCGTTGCAGAATATGCCCTGGAATCTCGCGAACAGTATGTTCCAAAGAATGTCAGGACTAAGATTTTCAATCGAATGTCCAGTGTACAGAGTTCCACGGAACGTCGGGCACAGAATGTTGTGGGGAATGTCGGGTGTACCATGTTCTGGTGAATGTCAGTTGCAGAATGTTTTAGTCAATGTAGTGTACATTACGTTCCGGAAAATGTCGGGTAATGAATGTTCTGAAGCAGAAT
>NW_025169764.1:0-1756 GCF_004010195.1 Chiloscyllium plagiosum | reverse complement strand
CAGAAGGCTATTCAAGAAAGGGAGTAAAAAGACAAGTAGTTGTTACAGGGAATTCTGTAATTAGTGGACATATAGTATCCTTTGCAAGCCGGATTGGGAGTCCCACATGGTGTGTTGCCTGCCCGGTGCAAGGGTGCAGGACATCTCCGATTGGCTTGAAAGGATATTGGAGCAGGAGGGAGAAGATCCAGTTGTTGTGATCCATGTTGGCACTAACAGCATAGACAAGGCTAGGCAGGTGGGCCTGTGTGGGGAATATCAAGCACTAGGAAGGAAATTGAAGAACAGGTCCTCGAGGGTCATAATCTCTGGATTACTGCCCGAGCCACGTGCTAATTGTCATCGGGATAAGAAAATTAGGGAAGTAAACACGTGGCTAGGAGATTGGTGTGGGAAGGAGGTTTTCGATTTCATGGGACATTGGGCGATCAGTTTTGGAACAGTGGTGATCTGTACCGATAAGACAGTGTCCACCTGAACCGATCTGGAACCAGTGTTCTGGTGAAAAGGATAAATAGGGTGGTCACTAGGACTTTAAACTTATGAGTCTGGGGAAAGGGAAAGCAACAGGGAGTATGGAGTCAAGTGGAAAGATAAGTAGCGGGTTAGCATGTGTGCAGGGTTTAAGTTCAAGGCAGACTAGAATTGAAGCAAAAAAGAAGGATAACTTCGAACATATTCGTAGAGATGTTGGAAATCATGAGGATAAGAAAACTAGCATTAAGGCACTTTACTTGAATGCTCGTTGTATTCGTAACAAAGTAGATGAATTAACAGCACAAATCATGGTGAATGATGATGATGTGGTCGGCATCACAGAGAGGTGGTTGCAGGGGGTTCAGGACTGGCAGTTAAACATCCAAGGATTTACAACTTAGAGAGAGAGAGAGAGGGCAGAGTTGCCTTTTTAGTTCAGAATGAAATTAAATCTATGGCCTTGCACTTTGGGAAAAAGAATACAGGCATGGACTATTTTCTAAACGGTGAGAAAATTCATAAAGCCAAAGTACAAAGGGATCTGGGAGTGCTAGTCCCGGATTCTCTAAGGATTGACTTGCAGGTTGAGGCTGTGATGAAGAAAGCAAATGTAATGTTGTCATTTATCTCAAGAAGGTTGGAATATTAAAGCAGTGATATGCTACTGAGATTTTATAAAGCTCGAGATAAGCCTCACTTCGAACACTGTGACCTATTTTGGGCCCCACACCTCAGGACGGCCATACTGGCACTGGAGTGTGTCCAGCGGAGATTCACACGGATGATCCCTGGAATAGGAGGCTGAACATACGATGAATATCTGAGGATTCTGGGATTGTATTCATGAGGGTTTAGAAGGTTGAAGGGAGATGTACAAAAACCTTAGAAGATAATGCATGGCTTAGAAAGGGTGGACGCTGGGAAGTTGTTTCCGTTAGGCAGGGAGACTAGGACCCATGGGCACAGCCTTAGAATTAGAGGGGGTCAATTTAGAACAGAAATGAGAGACATTTCGTCAGCCAGAGAGTGGTTGGCCTGTGGAATTCATTGCCACGGTGGCCGGGATGTTAAATGTCTTCAAGACAGAGATTGATAAATTCTTGATCTCGCGAGGAATTAAGGGGTACGAGGAGAGTGCGGGTAAGTGGAGTTGAAATGCCCATCAGCCATGATTGAATGGTGGAGTGGACTCGATGGGGGTCGAATGGCCTTACTTCCACTCCTATGTCTAATGGTCTTCATTTTTAAACTTCTCTATCAAATCTTGTTTTCAAAGTTC
>NW_025169763.1:0-1756 GCF_004010195.1 Chiloscyllium plagiosum | reverse complement strand
TAGTGTTGGGGGACTGGCTGAGATTAGTTCACAGGTTGGCGCAACATCAAGGGCCGATAGGCCAGTTCTGTGCTGTATTTTTATGTTTCTACGTTCTATGGTAGGGACATCGGAATGCAGGAAATGCAATTGCCGATGCGCAAAAGATTAAGAAATCCAAATTTAACAAATGAATGAGCTTTCCTTTCCTTCAAGAAGGAAGAGAGACGGCTAAGGAAATTACATGTACGAGTTTTCATCCCAACTCTTTTTATAATCCGTATAAGCTAATGCATATAAACCCATTCTGCTTGAAGTGGAGTGGATGGAACTTGTTCGTATTTTCAGGAATTGGAGACACTGTAGAGTGGAACCCGTTTGTGGAATTCCACGTCACAACACAATGATGGATGAGCACATCAAGCCATTTATTAATAACGCATCTCAGTGCTGGGGAAGGACTGTGGAATTATTAATTTTCGTGAATGTCAGGAATTTCGAAACTAATAAGCCTTAATAATTAAAAGTAAATTTAGATTCAGGTGGAATGTTATTCTAAAACATTTAACTGTAATCGTTATCTGATGACTTAAAGGGATTTTTTTAAAGACGATAAAGTGCATGCACACAGTCTCAATATTTTCAATGCACTCAAAAATGGAAGTAAATTTGATGGAGACTGCACAATATTGAATTTGAACAAATTTACAATGAGACATTTCAAATTTCTAGAGCGTGTTGCGTAGCAACTTTTAAAAAATGTGGGTCATCTTAGAGAAAGTACAAATAAAGTATATTGTGCCTGAATCAAGAGGAAATATTTGACATCTGCGTAAAAAATATTATAAGATTATGTTCCATCCAATGCAAATCACGAAGATCTCTGGGGATTTTGAGATGGTGGCAATATTTTAGCTGCAAAATTATTTCAGATGAAGTAATTAGGGGTGGAGATTAATAGCAGAAGAAAATATCAGATGAATGTGTTGAAATGCTAATGAAGGTTAAAATGAATTTTAGTGAAAAGGAAGTTTAGACGATAGCACCAAACTGATTGTTTTCTTCTGATGATGTGTTGTCATTGTCTTTAATTTTAGGAAACATTGAATTGGTGATCAAGCCACTACCCGAGGCAACATTATCGTATGTGGAGAGATTAATTAAATCTCTCTGATCGTTTGATGAGGTCATGTTTGGATCCGACGTAAGTGTGCAACAATGCATGTTACCTTGGATGTAACAAACATGATACAGTGGAAAACATGCACAAAAGACCAGTTCCCAGACATATCCATCTACTTTACAGAAGTATTAATGTGATTTGGAAGAGCAGAAAAATACAGCTAAAACGAGAAGACACTGACACAAAATCTGTCGAGATACTTTCATTAAAACTTTGAAAGTATCATTAGTGACGGCGCGGCAAAATAATTACAATCAAGAGAATGAGTGTGATTGGCCATTCAGCCATAATATTACAGAAATGAAATAAAATGTACTTTGGGAAGATTAATGTTGGACTGTTTGATGGGGCCCATCGGATGACACACAGATTCTACCCCACTGTCCATCATGAGCTTTTAGATAATTATATGGTTGGTGAGGTCGTAATACATTAAGACAGTTAGTTTGCGTGAAAAAAATTCTAAGCTAAGTCTCAGGTGTTGCAGCAGACTCCCAGGTAAAATAAAATGCAGGAAGCACAAGTTGAAGGTAAAGCATCCTGAACGTTAGAGCTGTATTAATTAATAGGTTTAACATTTTATCTGAAAAGCGG
>NW_025169762.1:0-1756 GCF_004010195.1 Chiloscyllium plagiosum | reverse complement strand
AACAAACACAGGAACATACTGTGGAGAGAGAAACGAGGAAATTCTCCCAATGCAGAGATTGCAAAATCTCCAGAAAGAAAGGGTCCAGAGATTGGAATTGAACCCGAGTCCCTGGCACTGTGAGGCAGCAGTGTTGTGTCACCACGCTATCTAATGATGGACAATAGGATTAGGACAGTTACATTAGTATATTTTCGACAGTTAGTTAACAGGAATGCTCTTACGCAGCCTGTCTAAGATTGGGAAGCCTTTATACAGCAGCAGAGGACAATCAAGAAGCAATAAAGTGATGAACACGAAGCATGTAAGCTAGCTTGCCTTAGAAAAGGAGATTGCAAGAGTTTTGTTAAGATACATAAAAGGGGAGAGTGCACATTGGACAACCAGAAATTGAGGCTGGCTGCAGAGAAATGGAAAACAAAGAATTGGAGAATGACCTGAATAGGTACTTTCTGTCAATCCTCGCAATGGTAGATACTATGAACGTTCGAGAGCTTCAAGCGAGTCAAGGGTGAGGAATGGATGTAGTGATCAGCGCTGAGGAGAAAGTACTAGGGAATCTGCATTGTTTGAAAATGGATAAATCACACAGACTGGAAGGATAACAACCAATGTTCTGAAGGAATTAGCGGAGGAGATTGTGAAACCATTGGTCGCGACTGTTCATGAATAACTGTCATCAAACAAAGTCGCAGAGAACTGGAAAATGGACAATTTAAAATCTCTGTGTAAGAAGGAAGAAAGGCAAAATACAGGAAATCATAGGGCAGTATAGCCTGGCATCGGCCGTTATTAGGGATTTAGAGTGCACTGCTAGCAATGAGATTGCAGAGTACCTGGAGGTGCATGGTAAAATATGGCTGAGTCAGCATGGCTTCATCAAGGAATGGTCCCGCTGACAAGTCTGTCAGAATTCTTTCAGAAGATAATGAGCAGATTTGACAAAGGAAGATGTGATATGATTTGCTAATAGGGAGTGTGTTAAATTTGAATCTGTGTTAAATTGAATCATGTTAATTTATTGATTGTAACTTGTATAAGCAGATGTACAAAAACAACTAAAAATTGTAAAGGAACAATTCAATAGTAGTTAAATAAAGTAAGGATGGAGGGTCCAGTGATGTGTCGTTTCTACATGATGTGGGAGTGGTCGAGCCCACTGTGGTTCCCAGTGACCATGTCTGGAATAAATGTTGCATTCTAGAAGAACTTTGGCTCAGAGTCGATGAACTGGAGTTTGAGCTTCAAACATTGAGAGGCATCAGGGAGAGGGAGAGTTCCCGGGATGCTGTAATTCAAGAGACAGTTACACTCCTTAGATCAACTGACTCAAAGTCAGCCAGTGGTTGAAAGCGGAGGGTTTGGCTATGAGTGAGGCAGGTAGAGGGATCCAGGAGGTAGAGTTGCAGGAGTCTCAGCACCTGTCAATGTCTAACAGGTTCAAGAATCTTGTTCCCTGTGTGTATGAGAATGGAGACTGCAGGGAGGGTGAGCTGATTAGCCTCAGCACCGAGTTGAGGGAAACTTTCAAGCGGGACAAGAGAAGAGAAATATTATTGTAATTGGGGATAGTATAGTTAGACACTGTTCTCTGTGACCGGGATGGAGAGTCCTGAAAGCGGCGTAACCTATTGGTGTTTGGGTAAGGGATGTCTCATCTGGGCTGCAGAGGAACTTGGAGTGGGAGGGTAAAGATCCATTGGTCGTGGTCTGTGTAGGTACCAACTAGGGCAGAGGTTCTACTAAGGGATACGAA
>NW_025169761.1:0-1755 GCF_004010195.1 Chiloscyllium plagiosum | reverse complement strand
GTTCTCAGGGTTCACTTTGTGTTCACTTTCTCTGTCTGTGTTCACTGTACTCAGTGTTTACTCTGTGTTCTCTGTTCTGTGTGTTCACTGTTCTCAGTGATCACTCTGTGTTCACTTTCCCTGTGTTCGCTGTACTCAGTGTTCACTCTGTGTTCACCGTTCTCTATTTTCACTCTGTGTTCAGTGTTCTCTGTGTTCACTGTTCTCTGTGTTCAGTGTTCTCTGAGTTGACTGTTCTCTGTGTTCAGTGTTCTCTATTTTCAGTGTTCTCTGGGTTCACTGTTCTCAGTGTTCACTGTTTTCTGTGTTCACTGTTCTCTGAGTTCACTATTCTCTGTGTTCACTGTTCTCTGTGTTCACTGATCTTTCTGTTCACTGTTCTCTGTGTTCAAAATTCACTGTGTTCAGTGTTTTCTGTGTTCACTGTTTTCTGTGTTCACTGTTTTCTGTGTTAACTGTTCTCTGTGTTCTCTATTCTCTGTGTTGACTGTTGTCTGTGTTCACTGTTCTCTGTGTTCACTGTTCTCTCTGTTCACTGTTCTCAGTGTTTACTCTGTGTTAACTGTTCTCTATGTTCAGCGTTCTCTGAGTTCACTGTTCTCTGTGTTCACAGTTCTCTGTGTTCAGTGTTCTCTGTTTTCAGTGTTCTCTGTGTTCACTTTTCTGTGTTTACTGTTTTCTGTGTCCACTGTTCTGTGTGTTCACTATTCTCTGAGTTCACTGTTTTCTGTGTTCACTGGTCTCTGTGGTCACGGTTCTCTGTGTTCACTGTTCTCAGTGTTTACTCTGTGCTCACTGTTCTCTGTGTTCACTGTTCTCAGTGTTCACTTTGTGTTCACTTTCTCTGTGTTCACTGTACTCAGTGTTTACTCTGTGCTCACTGTTCTGTGTGTACACTGTTCTCAGTGTTCACTCTGTGTTCACTTTCCCTGTGTTCACTGTACTCAGTGTTCACTCTGTGTTCACCCTTCTCTTTGTTCACACTGTGTTCAGTGTTCTCTGAGTTCACTGTTCTGTGTGTTCAGTGTTCTTTGAGTTCACTGTTCTCAGTGTTCACTGTTTTCTGTGTTCACTGTTCTCTGTGTTCACTATTCTCTGTGTTCACTGTGCTCTGGGTTCTCTGTTCTCTGTGTTCACAGGTCTCTGTGATCAGTGTTCTCTGTGTTCACTGTTCTCTGTGTTCACTATTCTCTGTGTTCAGTGTTGTCTGTGTTCACCGTACTCTTTGTTCACTCTGTGTTCAGTGTTCTCTGAGTTCACTGTTCTCTGTGTTCAGTGTTCTCTGATTTCAGTGTTCTCTATTTTCAGTGTTGTCTGTGTTCACTGTTTTCTGTGTTCACTGTTTTCTGTGTTCACTGTTCTCTGTGTTCACTATTCTCTGTGTTCACTGTTGTCTTTGTTCACTGTTGTCTGTGTTCACTGTTCTCTGCGTTCACTGTTCTCTGTGTTCACTGTTTTCTGTGTTCACTGTTCTCTGTGTTCACTATTCTCTGTGTTCACTGTTGTCTGTGTTCATGTTGTCTGAGTTCACTGTTCTCTGTGTTCACTATTCCCGGTGTTCACTGTTTTCTGTGTTCACTGTTCTCTGTGTTCAGTGTTCACTGTTCTCTGTGTTCACTGTTCTCAGTGTTTACTCTGTGTTCACTGTTCTCTGTGTTCACTGTTCTCAGGGTTCACTTTGTGTTCACTTTCTCTCTCTGTGTTTACTGTACTCAGTGTTCACTCTGTGTTCACTGTTCTGTGTGTTCACTGTTC
>NW_025169760.1:0-1755 GCF_004010195.1 Chiloscyllium plagiosum | reverse complement strand
AATCACCGCAGTGTGTGTTTTATATTACACCAGCGTGAGTATTATAATCACCGCAGTGTGTGTTTTTTATTACTCCAGGGTGAGGAGTATAATCACCGAAGTGTGTGTTTTACATTACACCAGGGTGAGGATTATAATCACCGCAGTGTGTGTTTTATATTACACCAGCGTGAGTATTATAATCACCGCAGTGTGTATTTTACCTTACACCAGGGTGAGGATTATAATAATCGCAGTGTGTGTTTTACCTTACACCAGGGTGAGGATTATAATCACCGCAGAGTGTGTTTTATATTACACCACGGTGGGGATTATAATCACCTCAGTGTGTGTTTTATATTACACCAGGGTGAGGATTATAATCACCGCAGTGCGTGTTTTACATCAGAACATGGTGAGGATTATAATCACTTCAGTGTGTGTTTTATATTACACGAGGGTGAGGATTATAATCACCGCAGTGTGTGTTTTATATTACACCAGCGTGAGGGTTATAATCACCGCAGTGTGTGTTTTATATTACACCAGGGTGGGGATTATAATCACCGAATTGTGTGTTTTACATTACACCAGGGTGAGGATTATAATCACTGCAGTGTGTGTTTTATATTACACCAGGGTGAGGATTATAATCACCGCAGCGTGTGTTTTATATTACACCAGGGTGAGAATAATAATCACCGCAGTGTGTATTTTATATTACACCAGGGTTGTGATTATAATCACCGCAGTGTGTGTTTTATATTACACCAGGGTGGTGATTATAATCACCGCAATGTGTGTTTTACATTACACCAGGGTGAGGATTATAATCACCGCAGTGTGTGTTTTATATTACACCAGGGTGAGAATTATAATCACCGCAGTGTGTGTTTTATATTACACCAGGGTGAGGATTATAACCACCAGAGTGTGTGTTTTATATTACACCAGGGTGAGAATTATAATCACCGGAGTGTGTGTTTTATATTACACCAGATGAGGATTATAATCACTGCAGTGTGTGTTTTATTTTACACCAGGGTGAGGATTATAATCACCGCAGTGTGTGTTTTCATTTCACCAGGGTGAGGATTATAATCACCGCAGTGTGTGTTTTATATTACACCAGGGTGAGGAGTATAATCATACAGTGTGTGTTTTATATCACACCAGGGTGAGGATTATAATCACTGCAATGTGTGTTTTATTTTACACCAGGATGAGGATTATAATCACCGCAGTGTGTGTTTTATATTACACCAGGGTGAGGATTATAATCACCGAAGTGTGTGTTTTACATTACACCAGGGTGAGGATTATATTCACCGCAGTGTGTGTTTTATATTACACCAGGGTGAGAATCATAATCACCGCAGTGTGTGTTTTATATTACACCAGGAAGAGGATTATAATCATCGCAGTGCGTGTTTTACATTACACCAAGGTGAGGATTATAATCACCGCAGTGTGTGTTTTATATTACACCAGGATGAGGATTATAATCACCGCAGTGTGTGTTTTACATTACACCAGGGTGAGGATTATAATTACCGCAGTGCGTGTTTTACATTACACCAGGGTGAGGATTATAATCACTACACTGTGTGTTTGATATTATACCAGGGTGAGGAGTATAATCATACAGTGTATGTTTTATATTACACCAGGATGAGGATGATAATCACTGCAATGTGTGTTTTATTTTACACCAGGGTGATGATTATAATCACCGCACTGTGTGTTTTAGATTACACCAGAGTGAGGATTATAATC
>NW_025169759.1:0-1755 GCF_004010195.1 Chiloscyllium plagiosum | reverse complement strand
GATTACTTACCGTGCTCTGAGGCAGATATTGGGCAATCGTGACATTGATATGTTGCATTTTACGTGGCGCCTGCAAGCAATAATTTTTTAACATTGCACTCAAGTATCATGGAAACCCCAAGGCGAGAGGGTCAAGTGAATTGGAAAAATACAATATAACATTTAGTGTGAGACAAACATTTGCTGTTAGTGATATAAAAACTGTAAAGTCTGCAAAATACGGACATATCACTAAGTTACAAACACCAATGAAAGAGAAGGTGACTCATTACTGGTTTACATAAGAAATTAAATCTAAGGAAGCAGCTTCAGAAGAATTCCAGATATTGTGCAAACCTGAACATACAGAGAGATTTAATTCTCTGAAAATAAGGACGAAGAAATTGTTAAGGAAATCAAAAAGAACATGAATACAAGCAAACAGGAAACACAAAGACTGCTTAAATCTACGATCCATATACCAAACAAAACAATAGTTAGGCTAAATGTGGAAATTTGTAAGTATAGGAGAATTTCTTTGTCGGGAACAAGGAAATAGCAGAGAACCTAACCAGCTACTTTGCATCTGTCTTCATGGAGAAAGCGCCAGGAAATCTCCGTGTAAAGCAAGTGATCACATGGGACTTGTGGAAATAAAGACATAAAGTCAATTCATATCAGCAACAAGGTAGTACTTGAAAATTGAGCTAGATTGATCATTGCTAAGTCTGATGGGCCACATATACTTCATATCAAAATGTCAGAAATAAAACAGCATATTAATTGAACTGTCGGTGACTGTGATTTTTTTGCAGATCCTGCAAAGGCCATAAGCATTGTAGATAACTGAAAGGTAGTAAACATGATCCATCTATGTACACAGGGAAGAAGAGATAATGTGGAGGACTGCAGACCAATTAATTTGACAAATGGATGAAAAGAGTTGGAATCCATTATATAAGATGTGATATTGGCTACTTGGAAGTGAACAGCAACATTGCAGAGAATCACAATGCATTTCTGACAGAGAAATCATGCCTGACATACTTCGGAATTATTTGAAGTTGTTTCTTGCAGCATAGAACACAGACAACCAATAGAAGTAGTGTGTTTGGATTTTCTGAAGTCTGGGCGGGAAGAACGTCTGGCTGTAACAGATAGTCCTTTTTTTGAGGTATTTTAGGTGTTGGGGGTGATTTCTCCGAATTCCAGAAGCAGCAATTACTGTTTATTTGTGCTCTTGCATTGTTTTGGAACTTTGGGGAAAAAAGTCAAAGAAACAGCAGTTTTAGGAGGGAAAAGAACGGACAAAGGATGCACATGGTGAGGGGAAGGAACTGACAGGACGGCGTACCTGCACAGTTACTACCTTTGCTGTTTGAATTCATGTATCACTAGATATCGGAGTGCCTCTAGGAAAATTAACCAACAGTGAAATTTACAACTGGTTTGGAGGAACTGTTTGAGCAAATTTCCCAGCCAGACAGTGGATTGTTTTAACTGTATCCTACAGAAAGTCTGCAGAAGTAAGTAGAGTGAGTTATTCCTTAATTATATGGTTTTGAAATATGTCTCTTAATTAATCTTAAAATATAAGCCATAAATATTAATATAACCTTGGACAGTGATTTGGAGAGTAATAAGACAGTTTTGTTTTTCTGGGTCTGTAGATTGTGAAGGAGCACAAATGGCCTTAGTAGAATCATATGCGCTTTTTGTCAGATGTGGGAGTTTAAGGAGGAGTTAAGGGTTACTGCGGATTATATCTGTCATAAA
>NW_025169758.1:0-1755 GCF_004010195.1 Chiloscyllium plagiosum | reverse complement strand
GGCAGTTGCCTAACTCACGCGAGGTTCGAGGTAGTAAGTTCGCCGAAGAAGTTACAAAGTTCTGTAATCAGTTCCGTCTCACGTGATATGAGATGAGATGTCTCCTGGGACGAAAGGTAGATGCCAATGTCACGAAAATCATATATACCTGGCCAAATGCAAACCTTCATGGCAGGGTAGCCGACACACAAGCGGAGCAGAACGAAGACTTCAATGCTTTTGTTGCAGCGCTGGCAACCGCCTGTAGGGAGGCATTCCCAGTGCGAATGGACATGACCAAAATTACAATGTGTAAACAACGGGAAGGTGAGACCGTGTTCCAGTAACGTTCGTGCCTCACTGAAGTCTGTAATGCCCATAGTGGACTGAGACCACCCGACAACATCACTGCGGCAGAAACCATGCCTTATGAGCCACACCTGAGGACCAGCTTCATCAATGGAATGAAAGACGAAAAAGCAAAAACATGTAAAAGAGACATGTATTACCTAGGACACGAGAAAGCTGAATTTGATAGAACAACGCGCGATACATGCTGAAAAATTGCTTACCCAAGAAAAGTATAAGCGGAAATTAAAGATGGAACAGCAAGCACATAAAGCTCAGCTTACAGTGATGCAAATGGTCACCCGGCCGTTAGAGGGAGGGGCTGCAGGAGGACAGAGAGGCAGAGGTGGAGTTCGCGGCGCGGGCAGGGGTAGATCTGTTGAATGCTTTGTTTGCAGAGCAATGGACTGATGGGCGAGACAGTGCCAACACAGACAACCTCAGTTGGTCCTGGAGGATGGTCGACAGGGTGACTGACAGGGGAAGGCTGAGGTGGAGACGAGAAGCCCACAACACACAGAATCAAGTGAAAGCAGCACTGCAACAACCAACAGGAGGGAACTGCATGATCTAGCACCTGGAGAGTGGGTAGTGGTGAAAGAATTCAGGAGGAAAAACTGGAAGGTGAAGAGGTGGCTTGGACCATTTTAAGTGATCCGTGCAACACAGACAGCAGTTAAGATCGCAGAAAGAGCCACGTGCACACACGCCAGACATTGCAAGTGTGCAGCTGGGCCTGAGTCGGCATCAGACAGCACCGGAACCATTCAAGGGCAAATAGTGATTAGAAGCCTCATAAAAATATGGGCTGCCCCAGCTCAAACTTTTAGCAAGTGCCCTGGTCGGATTATTCATACGGGCTGAGGCATTGCGTGGACCCCACCGAAGCATGGCGTTGACGAGTGTGACGTGTGCACATGGGCTATGTACAGGTACACCCGAGCAAGTGACGATACCACCACAAAGCTCGGTGGTGTCTAAGGAAAGGTCTGGTGTTTCCTTAACATTGTTTGATATATAGCTACTCTGGCTCTGTATTTTTGTTTGTTGTTGCTGTCGTTGTCCTTGATGTCATAAGATGACAAAAAGATGGAAAACATAATGGAAAATTATCCATTTACTGTGAAATTTGAAAGAGAATGCTTTTCTAACGCCTGCAGTCAGCTTATCACTGTTCGAATTATTTCCACATCCAACACGAACTTGCGATAATCGAACTCAGAAAAAGCTGAAGAACTGATATGTCTAAGACCAGGGGATGAGAGAATAACAACTTGAATTCTCCCAGTCTTTGCCCTTAAGAGCGTGATAAGAAACACGATAAGTAAAGCATCAAAACAATGCTCAGAACTCCTTCCACTGAGGCATCTGGCTTAGTGTAATGGAGTCAATTCAGCAGAATTTAAAATAAAGTCCCTTTCTTTGATC
>NW_025169757.1:0-1755 GCF_004010195.1 Chiloscyllium plagiosum | reverse complement strand
CACTGTCACTCAGTCACCCCTCTCTCCCCAGTGTCCTGTGTTACTGACTGTATCTGTACTGATATTAATCCAGCTCCTCCACACTGTCACTCAGCAAACCCACTCCCCCCAGTGCCCTGTGTTACTGACTGTACCTGTACTGATGTTAATCCAGCACCCACACACTGTCACTCAGTAACCCCTCTCTCCTAGCACCCTGTGTTACTGACTGTATCTTACTGATGTTAATCCAGCTCCCTCACACTGTCACTCAGTAACCCCTCTCTCCCCAGTGTCCTGTGTTACTGACTGTAACTGTATTGATGTTAATCCAGCTCACACACACTGTCACTCAGTAACCCCTCTCCCCTAGCACCCTGTGTTACTGACTGTATCTGTACTGATGTTAATCCAGGTCCCACACACTGTCACTCAGAAACCCCTCTCCCCTAGCGCCCTGTGTTACTGACTGTATCTGTACTGATGTTAATCCAGCTCCCTCACACTGTCACTCAGTAACCCCTCTCCCCAGTGCCCTGTGTTACTGACTGTTTCCGTACTGATGTTAATCCAGCTCCCTCACACTGTCACTCAGTAACCCCTCTACCCCCAGTACCCTGTGTTACTGACTGTAACTGTATTGATGTTAATCCAGCTCCCTCACACTGTCACTCAGTAACCCCTCTACCCCCAGTGCCCTGTGTTACTGACTGTAACTGTATTGATGTTAATCCAGCTCCCAAACACTGTCACTCAGTCACCCCTCTCTCCCCAGTGCCCTGTGTTACTGACTGTATCTGTATTGATGTTAATCCAGCTCCTCCACATTGTCACTCAGCAAACCCTCTCCCCCCAGTGCCCTGTGTTACTGACTGTACCTGTACTGATGTTAATCCAGCTTCCTCTCAACCAAGCACCCTTTGTAACTGATTGTATCTGTGCTGATATTAATCCAGCTTCCAAACACTGTCACTCAGTAACCCCTCTCTCCCCAGTGTCCTGTGTTACTGAATGTATTTGTACTGATTTTAATCCAGCTCCTCCACACTGTCACTCAGTAACCCCTCTCACCCAGAACCCTGTGTTACTGACTGTATCTGTACTGATGTTAATCCAGCTCCCTCACACTGCCACTCAGTAACCCCTCTCTCCCAAGCACCCTTTGTAACTGATTATCTGTACTGATATTAATCCAGCTCCCAAACACTGTCACTCAGTAACCCCTCTCTCCCCAGTGTCCTGTGTTACTGAATGTATTTGTACTGATGTTAATCCAGCTCCATCACACTGTCACTCAGTAACCCCTCTCCCTCAGCACCCTGTGTTACTGACTGTATCTATACTGATGTTAATCCAGCTCCCTCACACTGTCACTCAGTAACCCCTCTCCCCGCAGTGCCCTGTGTTACTGACTGTATCTGTGCTGATGCTAATCCAGTTCCCACACACTGTCACTCAGTAACTCCTCTCCCCCAGCACCCTGTGCTACAGACTGTATCTGTACTGATGTTCATCCAGCTCCCACACACTATTACTCACAAACCTCTCTCCCCCAGTGCCCTGTGTTACTGATTGTATCTGTCCTGATGTTAATCCAGCTCCCACACACTGTCACTCAGTAACCACTCTTCCCCAGCGCTCTGTGTTACTGACTGTATCTGTACTGATGTTAATACAGCTCCTCCACACTAGAACATAGAACATAGAAGAATACAGCGCAGTACAGGCCCTTCGGCCCTCGTAATTGCGCCGATCCAAGCCCACCTAACCTACACT
>NW_025169756.1:0-1755 GCF_004010195.1 Chiloscyllium plagiosum | reverse complement strand
CCAGTTCTTTATCCACCTAGCTAGAACACTCTGAACACCATGTGACTTCACTTTCTTTATTAGTTTACCATGGGAAATCTTATAAAGTCCATGTATATGACATCAACAGCCCTTCCTTCATCTAACGACATCGCTTGCACAAAACCATGTTGCCTATCACTGATAAGCCTATTCTTTTCTAAATATAAATAGATCCTATCCCTCAGCACCTTCTCCAGCAACATTCCCACCACTGACGTCAGGCTCACTGGTCTGTAGTTACCTGGAATATCCCTTCTACCTTTCTTGTACAGGAGGACAACTTGAGCAACCTTCCAGTCCTCTGGCACCTCACCTGTACTTAAGGATGCTACAAAGATATCTGTCAGGCCACAGCTTTTTCCTGTCTCACCTACCTCAGCAACATGGGATAATTCCCATCTGGTCCTGGGGATTTGTCCACCTTAATAATCTCTAGCCTACCCATCACACCTTCCCTACTTATGTCTACGTGATCCAGACTAATCAAACTTCTATCTCTGATCTCAACATTCATCATGTCCCTCTCCTCAGTGAACACTGATGTAAAGTAATCATTCAGAATCTCACCCATTCTTTCTTGCTTGACACACAGCCTTCCTTCATTATCTTTTAGTGGATCAATCCTTTCTCTAGTTACCCACTTGCTTTTCATATAAGAATAAAATGCTTTGGGATTCTCCTTAATTCTGCTCGATAAAGCCATTTCATGACCCCTTTTAACCCGCTTGATTCCTCGTTTAAGACTGGTCTTACTCTTCCGATATTCTTCCAGGGCCCGTTCTGTTCTTAGCTGCCTAGACTTTATGTACGCTTCCATTTTCCTCTTGGCTAGTCGTACAATTTCTCCTGTCATCCATTGTTCACCAATCTTGCCCTTCCTATCCTTTGCCTTCAACAGGACATGCCTATCCTGAACCATCTTTAACCTCTCTTTGAAAGCCTTCAACATCTCAAATGTGGACTCCTCTTCAAATAGCTGTGTCCAATCCACATTTCCCAGCTCCTGCCTAATTTTGATATAATTGGCCTTGGCCCAGTTTAGTACTCATCCCTTAGGATCACTCTCATCTTTGTCTACAAGTATTCTAAAGCTTACAGAATTGTGGTCACTGTTCCCAAAGAAATCACCCACCACAACTTCTACCACCTGGCCTGGCTCGTTCCCCAACACCAGGTCCAATATGACCCCTTCCCTCATTGGACTATTGACATACTGCTCTAGAAAACTTTCCTGGACGCTTCGTACAAATTCTACGCCATCTAGACCTCTGACGCTAAGTGTATCCCAGTCAATGTTGGGAAAATTAAAATCTCCCATCACTTCTTCCCCATTGCCTCTACATCTTTCCATAATCTGTTTACCTATTTGTTTTCTACCTCACGCTCACTGTTGGGAGGCCTGTAATACAGCCCCAACAATGTAACTGCACCCTTCTTATTTCTCAGCTCCACCCATCTTGCCTCACTTCTCAAGCCCTCCATAGTGTCCTCCTTTAGCACAGCCGTGATATCATCCCTGACCAACAATGCAACTCTACACCACCCCCACTTTAACTTCCCTCCCTGTCCTGTCTGAAACACCTATATCCTGGAACATGCCAATCATACCCTTTCTTCAACCAAGTCTCTGTGATTGCAATAATGTCATACTCCCAGGCTCCAATCCAAGCCCTTAAGTTCATCTGCCTTATACACGATACTCCTTGCATTAAAGTAGATACATTTCAGGCCACC
>NW_025169755.1:0-1755 GCF_004010195.1 Chiloscyllium plagiosum | reverse complement strand
CAACTTTGTTAAGGTACAGCAATTTATCTTACTCGGCCTCATTGTGAGATACATTCATATCGCCAAAAAAATGAAGGATGCAGCCCAAAAAGTCCCTCTGAAATAATCAACATTGGAGGGTGTAGTGAAGTTGAGAACTGAAAAAATTAATATTAATAAGACAGTAGCATTGGAGAAATGAATGGAAACTAAAGTTAAAAATCCCTGAGACCAAATAACCTTCAGCCTAGACGCGGAAAGTGATGGCTAGAGTTAATGAGTGCATCTGTAATCATCCCTCAAAATTCTATTTATTCTGCAATGGTGCCTATGGATGAGAAGGTTGGCAATACACCAAAGGAAGTAGGGAGTAAAGGGGGAACTACAGACCTATTAGCCTGACATCGGTAGCATGAGAAATACTAGGAACTTATCATTTTTCTATATCCAGAAGTGCTTGTACACACAACTGAACATTCTTTTCCCCATCACCAAATCATCTATGGTGTTCTTTTGCCTTCCTTTAACTACCACCAGTAAATTGCCCATGTTTCCTAATTGATTAATTTATGTGCAAAGACCATTAATGACAATGCAGATCATCAAAGGTGAGGGAGAGGAATGGAATGGGAGTGAGGAATACTTTCATCTATTGCAAAGGACGTAATTTCTGGAAGTTAGAAAATAATTTTCTGAATACACTTAGTCAAAATGGATTAATGAAGGGGAAATTGTGTTTGACAAAACTGATGAGTTTTCTGAGAATGTTACAAGCAGAGACAGGCAGAGGGACCAATGGATGTGGTGCATTTGGATCTTCAGAAGTTTTTGATGATGAGAATAGTAGACAGAGTTTGTGGTTATGTACTAGAATGGATTGAGGATTGTTTAAGCAGCAAAAATAGATGATAGGAGCAAATAGGTTATTCTCAGTTTGGCAGGCTGTGACCACAAGTGGACTACAAGGGTAAATGCATGGGTCCAGTTTTCACAGTCTGTTGGGATCTGGATGTGGGGATGAATTGCAATATGTTCAACTTTATACGAAATTTTGTGGAAATATGAGTTGTGAGGAGGATGCAAAGAAGATTTGGGGAGATTTAACAGACTAAGTGTACAAAAGTAGGAATGCAATATAGTAAATTGAGATTATCCACTTTGTAAGAAGGAATGGATTTGCAAGGTATTTCCTAAATGGTGAGAGATTGGGAAATGTTGATGTCAAAAGAGACCTCGGTTTATAAGTCACTTAAAGCTACAAATGGTATGTTAGCCTTTATTACAAGTCAGTTTGAGTACAGGAGCAAAATAATCTTGCTTCAATTGCCTGAAACATTGGTTAGATTGCCCCTGGAGAATGTGTGCAGTGCTGGTTCCCTTGAATAGGGAAAGATGTTCTTATGATAGGCAGGGTTGGGCAGAGATCCATCAAACTGACTCATGGGATTGTGAGTCTGTCTTGGAGGAGATTGGGGAATCTGGGCTTATATTCTCTGGATTTCAAAAATAAAGGTAAGACAACATCAGACAAAATTACAAAATTCTTAAAGTACTGGACAGAGTAGATACAGAAAGGATGTTTCCCCAGACCATTAGGGTTTAGAAACAGAGGACACAATCTCAGAATACAAGGTAAGCCATTTAGGACTGAGATGTGGAGGAACTTCAGAGGATGGAGAATCTTTAAAATTTTGTATCCCAGAGGAGTCTGGAAGCTCAATCATTCAGTAAATTCAAGACAGCGATTGATAGATTCCTACTTAATAACGACATCAA
>NW_025169754.1:0-1755 GCF_004010195.1 Chiloscyllium plagiosum | reverse complement strand
GGTAAAGGGGTTGGACGGGTTTCTGGGAGTGTGTGGGGCGCAGTGTTGGTTCAGGATATGTCCTGAGTGAGGCTGTGTAATTGCCTTCACTCAAGTGGTGTTCCCCAAGCTCAGTCAGACTGGTGAGGGGGTCCACATCTATTGGAATACCCTGAAATTCATATAGTCCACTTGCTGCAATTTCCATTGATAAATCCAGTTGTAATGTCTGTTTGATGTCCATTTGGACTTCAGCTTTTGCATGGTTATATCATTAATCCCACATATCAACTAGTCTCTCAGCTCGTTAAGAGTTAAGCCAAAGTCACACGCCTCTGCCAATAGACTTAACCCAGTTAAAAATCCCGATACAGATTCCCCAGTTCTCGAATTGCCAAGTAAAAACAATAGCATCTTCAAATCAGAGGAAGCTTGGGGCCATAATATTTCTTAACTAAATCTGTTAACTGTTGAAAGGTTTTAGTATTTGGTGCATCAGAGAATGTCAGGCTCCTAATGACTGAAAAAGCTGTGGGTCCGCAAGCTGTCAGAATTACTCGTTGCATTTCTTCTGCCCCAATGTCATTTGCCCCGGGAAAATAACAGACTCTTTCCACATACTGACCCCAGTCTTCAACAGCAGGATTGAACGAGTCAGGCTTCCCAACTAACAACATGTGCCAGAAATGCTCTCCCAACTCACAGAGGACTGGGAGTGAATCTCTTCAGGAGCATGCTTTTCTCTCATTCCCACTGAAATAACCACACAGCGGCCGGTATCCCATCAGCAAGTCCCCCTTTATTTACACGTGGAGAGTCCTTCACACTGACCCAGCTCCCTCAGAGCCAGCTCTCAGAGTGAGCAGGCCCTCTGACACTCCTGGTTATATCTGTCAGCCAGGGCTCCCTGATTGGACCAGGTTAACAGCCCCAATCAGGGAACTCAGATTCTGTGAGGTCGACCGAGCTGACCTCGTTACAATCACTAAGACTCCTCTCTACCTTACTCTATCCAGGGAGAACAGTCCCAACTTTAATCTATCCTCATCACTGAAGTGTCTTGTACCTAAAACCATTCTTGTAAATCGCTTCTGCACTCTCTGCAGTACATCCACATCCCAGAAATGTACACAATACTCCAGCTGAACTCTAACATGTGCCTTGTACAAGTTCATTGGTGGGATTACCCCTCACAGTGAATGTCCAACAACCTGTCCGAGCTGTTCGCAAGGGAAGTGAGAATACAGCAGAAACCAAATGACCAAGAGGTTTTCGAGAAGATGACAGAAATGTTTCCTTTAAACAACTCAGAATCCAGATTCTGAAGTCAGTTGTGAATCATTGATGAGTTGCCTCAGGGTGTGGGTCTGTAGCCAGGTAATGATAATCAGTTAGCAATGAAACTCATATGGGTCACAGCTTGAAATCTCTTTAATTGTCAGATCGGGCTAAGTCAGAAATGTTCTTTCTCATTCCCCATGAGCAATGACACCCAGCCCTGCCTGATCAATCTGGATGGAGACTTGCTCAACACCAACCCCAGGCTGGGCACTGCCTGCGGATGCTCCAGGCCACTCCTCGAGACAACGCAATCATGAAGCAACAGCAAGAGAAATGGGAAAAGCTGCCAAACTTCCACAGGGACATCCTGTGTGCTCATTCCAAACCTAACTCCTCTTCACTGGAGAAACTGCTCAAACCTCAAACCGGCTCCCTCAGCTTTCACATTGTACAACCACTGGGAAGTGATCTCTCAGGATCAACTGGGTCAGAACA
>NW_025169753.1:0-1755 GCF_004010195.1 Chiloscyllium plagiosum | reverse complement strand
GGCTAGTGTAGGATAGGTGGGCTTGGATCGGCGGAAATATCGAGGGCCAAAGGGCGTGTACTGCGCTGTATTCTTCTATGTTCTATGTTCTATGAGCGGGAGCATCACCAACAGCACTGACATGGATCAGCAGATCCAGAGAGAGGGGAAGGAGAGATCAGAATCTGAGAACATTAGACTGGAATGTGCCAACAATTGATCAGAATTTGAGAACATTAGACTGGAATATTCAATAATGGATCAGAATCTGAGAACATTAGACAGGAATATTTCAACAATATTTCGGAGCTTATCCGATTATGTTTGGTGTCTTTCTGCATTTGATTGGTTGTCATTATCAGCGCGGATCTATTACGCTCTTCTCATTATTCAATACTTTTATTATCTCTTCCTGGCTATCGTTGGTGTTCCTGGTATGTGTCACTGTCCAGATTTTGTTTTCTATAAACCAGTTATGAGTGTATTATTGTTATTTCAAATCGTCTACACTTCCTTCCACTATTATTGTTCCTGTTGTATCTCTCAATCCAGATATTCACTCTACAGACCACTACTAACTACATCAATGAACGTGTTCAATTACTGTATCCCTCTGCTCTGGCAGTGTTACTCACGGGTCTCTATGTTGATCTATTCAGTTTCAGGGAAGAACCACATGAACTGTATCATTGCCTTTGCTGTTAAGAGCATAGAGGTCACCGTCTACTGCTCTGGTTACAAACTCCACTTCCTTCCACTGTTTTCATCCCATCCCTGGCCAATATATGCAGCTGAAGCAGACAAGTCACAACTGTGGGAGATCCCTTTGACCATGAGCTGATTCTTGACACCATGACCTGACCATTTCTAACTTGAAATACTCACCACTCCAGAATATATCTCACTGGTTTAGTCCATCTGTTGTTTGAATCCTGAGCTATGAAGTACAGTCTTAATGAAGCCAATGATCTGCTGCTGACTCTCCCGGTTTCAAACCTGCCGAAGCAAATCTGATTCGAACCCACACCAACTCCCATCCATCTGTCATTCATGTGCACGCCGATATATATTGCTGTTGTGTCTGGCAGTGTCTTTATTTTGACATTCTCAAACACTTTATCTCATCTGTCCATGGAACTTCTCTTGTTCCCTCTCTGTTGATTAACAAAACGCCTGCCAGTTGTTCGTATTTAAAAAAAAAATCCTCCATGTGCGTTCCTTCTCAAACAATGAGTTTCACATTCAACCACGCCAATCGCGCGCGCACACACACAGAACAAACGTTCCCATTGTAGGCAGTAATCTGATGCGAGTATAGTTTGCATATGATAGTAAAGTTTGCAATACTCTCTATGCTGGGCAGATAGTGCAGTTTACTGAGCAACACACAGCTCTCCATGCTGGGCTGTCATCTTCTCCCAGTTTATGTCGTTTGTGGTGTTCTGTCAAGCAGATTCAGAATTTGATGTAACAAACCATTCCAGCTGATCTGACAATGCCGTTATTCAATGTTCTCATTCTTGTAATTTTATTCACGAAGATCTCACTTCTCCAGTTAGTCCCACTGCCCTGTCTATTTCCCCATATTTCCACAACATCTTTTCAGTGAATTGACTGTCTGTTTCTGTCTTTAATGTGAATCTTTCTGTCCCTCTGGATCTTACCCTGGCCTTGGGTTTTGGCTCCCTAGTGTATCGAGTGCTGGCATTCGGTAGCTCAGAAGTACTGAAATGGTGTGTGTTAAGCTGTTGTTCACTTCCTGGAATGTCCCATGTG
>NW_025169752.1:0-1755 GCF_004010195.1 Chiloscyllium plagiosum | reverse complement strand
GGGGGTTAGATACAGAGTAAAGCTCCCTCTACATCGGCCCCCACTCCCAGGGACAGGGGGTTAGATACAGAGTAAAGCTTCCTCTACACCGTCCCCCACTCCCAGGGACGGGGGGTTAGATTCAGAGTAAAGCTCCCTCTACACCGTCCCCCCACTCCCAGGGACAGGGGGTTAGATACAGAGTAAAGCTCCCTCTACATCGTCTCTCACTCCCAGGGACAGGGGGTGAGGTACAGAGTACAGCTCCCTCTACACCGTCCCCCACTCCCAGAGACACGGGGTTAGATACAGAGTAAAGCTCCTTCTACACCGTCCCCCACTCCCAGGGACAGGGGCTTAGGTACAGAGTAAAGCTCCCTCTACACCGTCCCCCACTCCCAGGGACAGGGGGTTAGATACAGAGTAAAGCTCCCTCTCCACCGTCCCTCCACTCCCAGGGACAGGAGGTTAGATACAGGGTAAAGCTCCCTCTACACCGTCTCTCACCCCCAGGGACAGGGGGTGAGGTACAGAGTAAAGCTTCCTCTACACCGTCACCCACTCCCAGGGACAGGGGGTTAGATACAGAGTAAAGCTCTCTCTATACCGTCCCCCCACTCCCAGGGACAGGGGGTTAGATACAGAGTAAAGCTCTCTCTACACCGTCCCCCACTCCCATGGATGGGGGGGGGTTAGATACAGAGTAAAGCTCCCTCTACACCGTCCCCCCAGGGACTGGGGGTTAGACACAGAGTAAAGCTCCCTCTACACCGTCCCCCCACTCCCAGGGACAGGGGGTTAGACACAGAGTAAAGCTCCCTCTACACCGTCCCCCCCTCCCATGGATGGGGGGGTTAGATACAGAGTAAAGCTCCCTCTCCACCGTCCCTCTACTCCCAGGGACAGGAGGTTAGATACAGGGTAAAGCTCCCTCTACACCGTCTCTCACTCACAGGGACAGGGGGTGAGGTACAAAGTACAGCTCCCTCTACACCGTCTCTCACTCCCAGCGTCAGGGGGTTAGATACAGAGTAAAGCTCCCTCTACACCATCCCCCACTCCCAGGGACAGGGGGGTTAGATACAGAGTAAAGCTCCCTCTACACCATCCCCCACTCCCACGGAGAGGGGGTTAGATATAGAGTAAAGCTCCCTCTACACCGTCCCCCACTCCCCAGGGACAGGGGGTTAGATACAGAGTAAAGCTCCCTCTACACCGTCCCCCACTCCCATGGATGGGGGGGTTAGATACAGAGTAAAGCTCTCTCTGAGGGAAATGGCTTTGGGCGGGATGGGGAGACAGAGACTGACAGGGACAACGTTTCAGGATCACCGGGAGAGTTTGTCCAAGCTGTCGGCACCTCCGAGCCGAGACTGCGGTCTCTGTCTCCATCTGGTGGCTGTCAGTGCAGTGACAACCTGGTTGCTCACCACTCGGGGTGTACCTGTGTTGGGACGGGGGGGGGGGGGGGGGGGGCGGAGCTCAAAAAAAATCCCACAACGCCGGGTTACAGTCCAACCGGTTTGTTTGGAAGCACCGGCTTTCCCCGGTCTCCCCTCGGTCAGAACAACCAGCCGGTGACGGAACAGCGCTCCGGGAGCTAGCGCTTGTTGGACTGTAACCTGGTGCTGTGGGATTTTTTTAAGTCTGTTTCCCTCTCGCGCTCTGCCTCTGTCACTCTGTGTGTGTGTGTGTCCGACTCCCTGCCTGTGTGGTTTTGTTTGTGTCTCTGTCTGTCAGTGTCTCAGTCCCTCTGACTCTGTTTGTGTGTGTGTG
>NW_025169751.1:0-1755 GCF_004010195.1 Chiloscyllium plagiosum | reverse complement strand
TAAATCGTTCCCATCTCAACCTCTCCCGTCTCGTTCTGGACTCCCCTACCTGGAGACTTTCACTCTTTTGACTATCCATGCCCCTCATGAATTTCTAAAACTTTTCCACGTCAGCACTCGGGCCTCCAACAGTCCCAGGCAAAAGGCTCAACTTGTTCAGCACCTTCTTATAACTCAAACCCTACAGTTCCAGAATATCCTTGTAATTCTTTTTGCGGCTCCTTCTCAACTTTAACATCATGTTTCCTTGAGTTCAGCAATCTGAATTGTACACAGCAATTCTAAAGTGGCCTCAACTATGTCCTGTACAGGTGAAACATGGCACTCCACCTCCTAAACTCAATGCGCTGACCAATATAGGCAAGTTTGCGAACTGTGTTCTTCACTCCCCTGTCTGGCTGTGACTCCCCTTTCAAGAAACTGTCCACCTGCTCCCAGGTCTCTCTGTTCAGCAACATTCTGAAGGTCCCTACCCTGCCTTACCTTAACACAATGCAAAATCTCATAAACATCTAAATTAAATTCCAGTTACCATTCTTTGGTATATTGGGAATCAAGGATCCCGGTGTACCACACGATAATTTTGTTCACTGCCCATTGTGTCACTTTTTAAATGTTATCTGCAAACTTCCTAATCATGCCTTCGATACTCGCATTCAAATTGTTAATACCAGTTATCCCAAGTAGTGAACTTCGCACTAATTTTTTTTTCAGCACACCGTTGGCTACAGGCCTTAAGTCTGGAAAACAATAATTTTTCCTTCAAAACAATTTTGCATCCAATTGGTTAGCTTCCAACGGATCCCAAGTTACCTAACCTTAATAATCTATCTACATGTGGAACCTTATGAAAGGCCTTGCTGATATCCATATCGACAATGTGTACCACACTGCCCTCAGCAATCTTCTTTACCACCTCTTCACATTTCTCAATCAATTACTGAGACATGATTTCCACCACATAAAGCCATGCTGTCTGACCCTAATCAGTCCTTGCCTTTTTAATTGAATGAAGACAATATCCGTCAAAATTCCCTCCAACAACTTAACCGCTACTGATGAAAGACTCATTGCGGTTTAGATGCCTGAATGTTCGAGTCACTGTTTTCTTTTCTAGCCCCGTACATCCACTGGTCATATCAAAATTTAAATGTCACCAGTTTGGTGATATGGTCAATAATCTTGATCTCAAACTGAGTCAGAGTCAGTGCTAGGAACAAGTCAGTCAGTGTTCCTTAATCTGCGACAGTAAGACGTTTATGACCAAAACTAAATTGCTAAAACTATGATAGAAAATTGAACGACAAGCCGTCTGGATATTGCTAATATAGACGTCGATATTTCCCTTTCTAAAACTATTGAGGAGCATGCATGTGCCTGAACTCACATGCGCGCACACACACTCACACACGACAACAAACTGAAAAAAAAACAGTGCGATGTTAACTTAGAGTCACTGAGATGGACAGCACGGAACCAGACCCTTTCGTCCGACTCATCCATGTAGACCATATACTCTATCCTAATCTTTTGCATTTGCCAGCACTTAATCAATACCCACATAAATCATTTTCATTCAGATGCCCATCCAGATACATTTTAAATGTTGTAATTCTACCAGCCTCCACCACTTCCTCTGTCAGTTCATTCTACTCACGGCCCACCCTCTGCATGAAACAGTTGCCTCTGCAGTTGCTTTTAAAATTTTCTCCTCTCACCCTCAGCCTATGCACTCTTCTAATCCAGGAAAATGGC
>NW_025169750.1:0-1755 GCF_004010195.1 Chiloscyllium plagiosum | reverse complement strand
ACTCCTCGCTCTTTTCTATTGTACTCCTTGCTCTGCTCTACTGTACACCTTGCTCTGTTCTATTGTACTCCTTGCTCTGTTCTATTGTTCCCCTCGCCCTGTTCTATTGTACTCCTCGCTCTAATCTATTGTACTCCTTGCTCTGTTCTATTGTACTCCTCGCTATGTTCTATTGTACTCCTTGCTCTGTTCTATTGTTCTCCTCGCCATGTTCTATTGTACTCCTCGCCTTGTTCTATTGTACTCCTCGCTCTGTTCTATTGTACTCCTTGCTCTGTTCTATTGTACCCCTCGCCATGGACTATTGTACTCCTCGCCCTGTTCTGTTGTACCCCTCGCCATGTTCTATTGTACACCTCGCTCTGTTCTATTGTACTCCTCGCTCGGTTCTATTGTACTCCTTGCTCTGTTCTATTGTACTCCTCACCCTGTTCTATTGTACTCCTCGCTCTGTTCTATTCTTCCCCTCGCCCTGTTCTATTGTACTCCTTGCTCTGTTCTATTGTACTCCTCGTTCTGTTCTATTGTACTCCTCGCCATGTTCTATTGTACTCCATGCTCTGTTCTATTGTACTCCTCGCTATGTTCTATTATACCCCTCGCCATGTTCTATTGTACTCCTTGCTCTGTTCTATTGTACTCCTCGCTCTGTTCTATTGTACTCCTCACCATGTTCTAATGTACTCCTCGCTCTGTTCTATTGTACTCCTCGATCTGTTCAATTGTACTCCTTGCTCTGTTCTATTGTACTCCTCGGTCTGTTCTATTGTTCTCCTCGCTCTGTTCTATTATACCCCTCGCCATGTTCTATTGTACTCCTTGCTCTGTTCTATTGTACTCCTCGTTCTGTTCTATTGTACTCCTCACCATGTTCTATTGTACTCCTCGCTCTGTTCTGTTGTACTCCTCGCTCTGTTCTATTGTACTCCTCACCATGTTCTATTGTACTCCTCGCTCTGTTCTATTGTACTCCTTGCTCTGTTCTACTATACTCCTTGCTCTGTTCTATTGTACTCCTCGCTCTGTTCTGTTGTACTCCTCACCATGTTCTATTGTACTCCTCACTCTGTTCTATTGTATTCCTCGCTCTGTTCTATTGTACTCCTTGCTCTGTTCTATTGTACTCCTTGCTCTGTTCTATTGTACTCCTTGCTCTGCTCTATTGTACTCCTCGCCCTGTTCTATTGTACTCCTTAATCTGTTCTATTGTACCCCTCGCCATGTACTATTGTACTCCTCGCCCTGTTCTATTGTACCCCTCGACATGTTCTATTGTACTCCTCGATCTGTTCTATTGTACCCCTTGCTCTGTTCTATTGTAATCCTCGCTCTGTTCTATTGTACTCCTTGCTCTGTTCTATTGTTCTCCTCGTCCTGTTCTATTGTACTCCTTGCTCTGTTCTATTGTATCCCTCGCCCTGTTCAATTGTCCTCCTTGCCCTGTTCTATTGTAGTCCTTGCTCTGTTCTATTGTACTCCTCGCTCTGTTCAATTGTACTCCTTGCCCTGTTCTATTGTACTCCTTGCTCTGTTCTATTGTACTCCTCCCCCTGTTCTCTTGTTCTCCTTGCTCTGTTCTATTGTATCCCTCGCCATGTACTATTGTACACCTCGCCCTGTTCAATTGTACTCCTTGCCCTGTTCTATTGTACTCCTTGCTCTGTTCTATTGTACTCCTCGCCCTGTTCTCTTGTTCTCCTTGCTCTGTTCTCTTGTATCCCTCGCCATGTACTATTGTACTCCTTGCTCTGTTCT
>NW_025169749.1:0-1755 GCF_004010195.1 Chiloscyllium plagiosum | reverse complement strand
CTACCAATCACTTCTTCTATTGACATTTGCTGCTTATAACAGTGTTTCTCACACAGAGATATTCTTATCCTGCATAATAATGGTTAAAAATCATCACATAACAGAATTATTTCATGACATGCTTGAAATATACCGGAAATTCATACAGACCTTTCCTGATCATGGAAGACCCGGTTGTAGCAAACCAGCTCACTCACATCAGATGCTGCAGAATTTATGTGTGCAAGAATAAAGTCATCAATCGGTTTAAGTTGAATTCAGTGAAATGTTTCTTGTAATGTTTCACTATTTATGAACACAGGATGCCTTGTAGTGTTTCATTGATGTTTCATTCTTAGATTATGTGACATCTTCCGGGACCTCTGAAGGAAGCACTTCCACAGGGCCAACTACCTCTGAGATTACTTCGACAGCTTCCACAACACCAGAAACAACAGGTAGGATTTATTACAATTTATCCATCAAACAGTGAAGCTAAAACTACCATACTTGCAGCAGACCATTGTGTTATACACTTATTAGAGGCAGATAAATGTTGACGAACTTCATTTGAGTGTTACCTATTGGTCAAGTGAGGTGTAAGAGTGCGGGACTTGGCTAATAGAGTCAGCCAGCCCATGAATTGAACCCAGGCTGTTGCAGTCACTTTGCATGACAAATTATCCATCGAGCCAACAATTATGGCTGAATAAATTACAAATCTTTATAGTATCTACTGTCTAAAAACCGCATCCAAACAATGATCTTCTCCATTGTCTTAACTGGAGAATGCACTTGACACAATTTCCTCTCCGCTAATGGTCAAAGAAGCAATTTATTTCAAATGCCCTATAACAATTTATAAAATGCATTCTATGAATGTTAGTTTGAGATGAGATGCATGATGTGCTTTCCATGAAATAATTGGGTTGATAATCATTTTATTTAATATTTTGAACTGATCTATACAGTTTGATCTGACGAGGCAAATGAACAATTGTTTCCCTTCTCTGATTACAATTTTATCATCGATGGTTACATCATTATCCCCTCAATTATTGGAGAAAATCACATCAACAGAACCTTTTACAATGGCAAAGCACTCCAATTACTTCCTCCATTGACATTTGCTGCCAAAAACTGTTTTGCACAGATAGACATATTCATATCCTCCCTGATAATGGATTAATATCGTCTCATAAAAGATTGCTTTCAAAAAATGCCTGAAATGCATGGGAAATTCTTATAGGAATTTACTGATCATGGAAAATCTGGCAGTGGCAAATAATACCACTCACATTGGATGTTTGATAGTTTTTGTGTGCAAGAACACAATAACAATTGGTTTGAGTTCAATTCAGTGAAGTTTTTCTTTAGGTTTGCACTATTTGTCAATACAGGGATCCTTACACTGTTTCACTGATATTTTATTCTCAGAGTATGTGACAACTTCTGGGACTTCAGAAGGAAGCACTGCCACAGGGACAACCACCTCTGAGATAACTTTATCAGCTTCCACAACACCAGAAACAACAGGTAGGATTTATTACAATCCAGGAGTTGAAAATGTGGTGCTGGAAAAACACAGCAGGCCAGGCAGCATCCGAGGAGCAGGCGAATCGACATTTCAGGCAGAAGCCCTTCTTCAGGATTATTACAATCCAGCCTGAAGCTGTAAAGTCAAATTTACTGCACATCCAGCAGACCATGGTGCTGCACACTCTTTAGAGACAGATGTGTGTCGCACCATCTGACTTAAGAAGATGAGCTAAAAGC
>NW_025169748.1:0-1755 GCF_004010195.1 Chiloscyllium plagiosum | reverse complement strand
TACATCAGAAAATGCTCCCACAATTCCTCAGAATGTGCTCCCTCAATACCTGAGAAAGTGATTCCTCAACATCTCAGAAAGTGCTCCCACAATACCTCTGATAGTGCTCGCTCAATATCTCAGAAACTGCTCCCTCAATATCTTAGAAAGTGCTACCACAATACCACAGATAGTGCTCACGCAATACCTCGGAAAGTGCTCCCTCAATACCTCAGAAACAGCTCCCTCAATACTTCAGAAAGTGCTCCCTCAGTACCACATAAAGTGCTCCCTCAATATCTCAGAAAGTGCTCCCTCAGTACCTCAGAAAGTGCTCCCTCAATATCTCAGAAAGTGCTCCCTCAATATCTCAAGAAATTGCTCCAACAATACCTCAGATAGTGCTCGCTCAATATCTCACAAAGTGCTCCCACAATACCTCAGATAGTGCTCCCTCAATATCTCAGGAAGTGTTCCCTCTGTACATCAGAAAACTCTCCCCAATATTTCCTAAAGTGCTCCCTCAATATCTCAGAAAATGCCCCCTCAATACCTCAGAAATTGTTCCCTCAGTGCCTCAGAAAGTGCTCCATCAATACCTCAGAAAGTGCTCACTCAAAACCTCAGAAGTTTCTCCCTCTGTACCTCAGATAGTGCTCCCACAATACCTCAGAAAGTGCTCCCTCAATATCTCAGAAAGTGCTCAGACAATACCTCTGAAAGTGCTCCCACAATATCTCAGAAAGTGCCCCCTCAATATCTCAGGAAGTGTTCCCTCTGTACATCAGAAAACTCTCCCCAATATTTCCTAAAGTGCTCCCTCAATATCTCAGAAAATGCCCCCTCAATACCTCAGAAAGTGCTACTCAATACCTCAGAAAGTGCTCCCTCAGTACCTCAGAAAGTGTTCCCTCAATACCTCAGTACGTGCTTCCTCAATACCTCAGAAAGTGCACAATCAGTAAATCAGAAAGTGCTCCCTCAATACCGAAGTAAATGCTCCCTCAGTACCTCAGAAGAGCTCCCTCAATACCTCAGAAAGTGCTCCATCAATACTTCAGAAAGTGCTCCCTCAAAACCTCAGAGAGTGCTCCATCTGTACCTCAGAAAGTGCTCCGTCAATACCTCAGAAAGTGCTCCCTCAGTACCTCAGAATGTGCTCCCTCAGTATTTCAGAAATTGCTCCCTCAATATCTGCGAAAGTGCTCCCACAATACCTCTGAAAGTGCTCCCTCAATATCTCAGAAAGTGCTCCCCACTACCTCAGAAAGTGCTCCCTCAATACATCAGAAAGTGCCCCTCAGTACCTCAGAAGAGCTCCCTCAATACCTCAGAAAGTGCTCCATCAATACTTCAGAAAGTGCTCCCTCAAAACCTCAGAGAGTGCTCCATCTGTACCTCAGAATGTGCTCCGTCAATACCTCAGAAAGTGCTCCCTCAATATCTCAGAAAGTGCTCCCTCAACATCTCAGAAAGTGCTCCCACAATACCTCTGATAGTGCTCCCGCAAAACCTCGGAAAGTGCTCACTCAATACATCAGAAAGAGCTCCCACAGTACCTCAGAACGTGCTCCCTCAATATCTCAGAAAGTGCTCCCTTAATACCTCAGAAAGTGCTCCCTCAATATCTCAGAAAGTGCTCCCTCAGTACCTCAGAATTTGATCCATGAATACCTCAGAAAGTGCTCCATCTGTACCTCAGAAAGTGCCTCCTCAATACCTCAGGAAGTGCTCCCTCAATATCTTAGAAAGAGCTCCCTCAATACCTCAGAAAGT
>NW_025169747.1:0-1755 GCF_004010195.1 Chiloscyllium plagiosum | reverse complement strand
GTACTGGACGTGTAGATGAGTTGGCCAGTGTAGGGTACTGGAAGTGTAGATGAGTGGGTCAGTGTTGTGTAGTGGAAGTGTAGATGAGTGGGTCAGTGAAGTTTATCGGAGCTGTCGATGAGTGGGTCAGTGTAGTGTACTGGAGGTGTAGATGAGTTGGTCAGTGTAGTATACTGTTGGTGTAGATGAGTGGGTCAGTGTGGTGTACTGGAGGTATCGATGAGTGGGTCAGTGCAGTGTACTGGAGGTGTAGATGAGTGGGTCAGTGTAGCGTACTGGAGATGTAGATGAGTCGGCCAGTGTAGTGTACTGGAAGTGTAGATGAGTGGGCCCGTGTAGTATACAGGAGGTGTAAATGAGTGGTTCAGTGTAGTGTACTGGAGATGTTGATGACTGGGTCAGTGTAGCGTACTGGACGTGTAGATGAGTTGGCCAGTGTAGTGTACTGGAGATGTAGATGAGTGGGTCAGTGTGGTGTACTGGAGGTATCGATGAGTGGGTCAGTGTAGTGTACTGGAAGTGTAGATGAGTGGGTCAGTGTCGTGTACTGGAGGTGTAGATGAGTGGGTCAGTGTAGTATACTGGAGATGTCGATGAGTGGGTCAGTGTAGCGTACTGGAGGTGTAGATGAGTGGGTCAGTGTAGCTTACTGGAGGTGAAGATGAGTGGGTCAGTTTAGCGTACTGGAGGTGTAGATGAGTGGGTCAGTGTAGTGTACTGGAGGTGTAGACGAGTGGATCAGTGTAATATACTGGAGGTGTAGATGAGTGGGTCAGTGTAGCGTACTGGAGGTGTAGGTGAGTGGGTCAGTGTAGTGTACTGGAGGTGTAGATGAGTGGGTCTGTGTAGTATACTGGAGATGCCGATGAGTGGGTCAGTGTACCGTACTGGAGGTGTAGATGAGTGGGTCAGTGTAGTATACTGGAAGTGTCGATGAGTGGGTCAGTGTAGTGTACTGGAGGTGTAGATGTGTGGGTCAGTGCAGTGTACTGGAGGTATCGATGACTGGGTCGGTGTAGTGTACTGGAGATGTAGCTGAGTTGGTCAGTGCAGTGTACTGGAGGTGTAGATGAGTGGGCCCGTGTAGTATACAGGAGGTGTAAATGAGTGGGTCAGTGTCGTGTACTGGAGATGTTGATGAGTGGGTCAGTGTAGTATACTGGAGGTGTCGATGAGTGGGTCAGTGTAGCGTACTGGAGGTGTAGATGTGTGGGTCAGTGTAGTATACTGGAAGTGTCGATGAGTGGGTCAGTGTAGTGTACTGGAGGTGTAGATGAGTGGGTCAGTGCAGTGTACTGGAGGTGTAGATGAGTGGGCCCGTGTAGTATGCAGGAGGTGTAAATGAGTGGTTCAGTGCAGTGTACTGGAGATGTTGATGAGTGGGTCAGTGTAGCGTACTGGACGTGTAGATGAGTGGGCCAGTGTAGTGCACTGGAGATGTAGATGAGTGGGTCAGTGCAAGTACTGGAGGTGTAAATGAGTGGGTCAGTGTAGTGTACTGGAGATGTTGATGAGTGGGTCAGTGTAGCGTACTGGACGTGTAGATGAGTTGGCCAGTGTACTGCACTGGAGATGTAGATGAGTGGGTCAGTGTGGTGTACTGGAGGTATCGATGAGTGGGTCAGTGTAGTATACTGGAGGTATCGATGAGTGGGTCAGTGTAGTATACTGGAGGTATAGATGAGTGGGTCAGTGTAGTATACTGGAAGTGTCGATGAGTGAGTCAGTGTAGCGTACTGGAGGTGTAGATGAGTG
>NW_025169746.1:0-1755 GCF_004010195.1 Chiloscyllium plagiosum | reverse complement strand
ACTACAGGAAACCTCTCTGTGCTGGGTTACAGCATTACAAATACAACACACTAACTATAGGAAACCTCTCTGTACTGAGATACTATGTTTAAATATAACACACGAACGACAGAAAACCTCTCTGTACTGAGATACATTGTTACAAATACAACACACTTTCTGCAGGAAATCTCTTTGTGCTGAGTTACAGTGTTACAAATACAACACACTAACTACACGAAACCTCTCTTTACTGAGTTAGATTGTTACAAATATAACACACTCACTATCAAAAACATTTCTGTGCTGAGTTAAACTGTTACAAATACAACACACAATCTTCAGGAAGCCTCTCTGTGCTGAGTTACACTGTTACAAATACTACACACTAAATGCAGGAAACCTCTCTGTGCTGAGCCACGTTGTTACAAATACAACAGACTAACTACAGGAAACCTCTCTGTACTGAGATACTATATTACAAACATAACACACGAACGACAGGAAACCTCTCTGTGCTGAGCCACGTTGTTACAAATGCAACACACTAACTACAGGACACCTCTTTGTGCTGAGAAACATTGTTACAAATACAACACACTAACTACAGGAAACCTCTCTTTACTGAGTTACATTGTTACAAATACAACACACTAACTACAGGAAATCTCTCTGTGCTGAGTTACATTGTTACAAATACAACACCCAAAATACAGGAAACCTCTCTGTGCTGAGTTAGATTGTTACAAGTATAACACACTAACTATAGAAAACATCTCTGTGCTGAGTTAAATTGTTACAATTTCAACATTATAACTACAGGAAACCTCTCTGCATTGAGTTACACTGTTACAAATACAACACACTAACTACAGGAAATCTCTCTGTGCTGCGCCACGTTGTTACAAATACAACACACTAACTACAGAAAACCTCTCTGTACTGAGTTACAGCATTACAAATAAAACACACTAACTACAGGAAACCTCTCTGTACTGAGATACATTGTTACAAATACAACACACTAACTACAGGAAACCTTTCTGTACTGAGATACATTGTTACAAATACAACACACTAACTACAGGAAACCTCTCTGTGCTGAGTTACAGCGTTACAAATACAACACACTAACTACAGGAAACCTCTCTACTGAGATACATTGTTACACATATAAAACACTAAATACAGGAAACCTCTCTGTGCTGAGTTAGAGTGTTACAAATACAACACACTAACTAGAGGAAACCTCTGTGCTGAGATACATTTTTACAAATACAACACAATAACCGCAGGAAACCTCTCTGTGCCAGGTTACAGTGTTACAAATACAACACAATAATGACAGGAAACCTCTCTGTGCCGCATTAGAGTGTTACAAATACAACACACTAACTGCAGAAACCTCTGCGTGCTGAGTCAAACTGTTACATATACTACACATTAACTACAGGGAAACCTCTGTGCTGAGCGATGTTGTTACAAATACAACACACTAACTACAGGAAACCTCTCTTTACTGAGGTACATTGTTACAAATACAACACATTAACTACAGGAAACCTTTCTGTGCTGAGTTACATTGTTACAAATACAACACCCTAACTACAGGAAACCTCTCTGTGCTGAGTTACAGCGTTACAAATACAACACACTAACTACAGGGAAACCTCTGTGCTGAGCCACGTTGTTACAAATACAACACACTAACTACAGGAAACCTCTCTGTGCTGAGTTACAGCATTACAAATACAACACACTATCTACAGGAAACCT
>NW_025169745.1:0-1755 GCF_004010195.1 Chiloscyllium plagiosum | reverse complement strand
ACATCATTTTCCAGTGGCCCATATTCACCTTTACGTCTCTTTTGCACTTTATCTATCTATTGAACCTCTTACAGTCTCCTTTATATTACTGGTTAGCTTACTCCTACATATAATATTCTCCCTCCTTTTTTTTCTTACCTTCTGTTGATCTTTGTAAGTTTCCCAATTCTCTTGTTTCCCACTGCCCTTCACCACATTATATGCTTTTTCGTTTGATTCTATGCAATCCCTGACTTTCCTTGTCAGCCATAGTTTCCTTATCCTCCCTGTACCATGCCTCTATTCCTCAGCATGAATCTCTGCAGTGTCTCCTGAATTAATCTTGGAATCTCCTGCCATTGCTATACTCCTGCCTTACCTGCTGGACCCCTCTCCCGGTCAATCCTACCCAGCTTCTCCCTTATGCCAATGTAGTTACCTTTATTCAGCTGAAATACTCGTACCTGATTATATCTTCTCTCTCTCAAATTGCAGAATACATTCAACCATGTTCTGATCACTGCTTCCAAAGTTTCCCTTCACCTTAAGCTCCCTTATGTAGCCTGCGTCATTAGATCCAGTATCATCTGTCCCGAATGGGCTCTACGACAAGCTTCTGCAAAAAAAAATCATAGACATTCCTGTAATTTCTTTTCTTGCGATCCACTACCGACCTGATTTTCCCAGTCTGCCTGCATATCGAAATCACCCACGATCACTGTACTTTGCCTTTCCTACATATCTTTTCTATCTACTGGTGTATCTTCTGCCCCAGCTCCTGACTATTCTTTGGAGCCGTATACAAGACTCCAAATGTGGTTGTCTTACCTTCTTGGTTCCTCGGTTCCACGCATGCAGATTCTACACTTTCTGACCTTACTTCTTTTCTTACTATTGATTTAATTTCATTTCTTACAAATAATCCATATTTACTACCTCTGCCCACCTGCCTATCTTTTCAGTAGGATAAATGTCCTTAAATATCCTGATCCTCTTGCAGCCACTTCTCCGTGATGCCCATCACCTCAAACCTGCCGATTTCAAACTGTGCCACAAGCTGATTTTCCTTATTCCTTGTACAGCATGTATTCTGATATAATATGGTCAGGCCTGTATTAACTGTACCTCCTGTCATTCCATTCATTTTACAAGTTTGCTTGAAGTTTGATATGTGTTAAACATTTCCAGATGCTCTATCCTATTGGTGTCTGTGCTGGAGATTTTAATTACCTCTCCTGAGTTCTGTACTCTTACCTCCTCTTTTAATTCGGCTTTTCTAATTAAACCCTGTAACTGAACCCCCACCCTGCACACACACACTCCTAATCAGTTTAAATCTATGTTCTACAGTCCTAGTTAGGATTCACTCGGACTCTGGTCCCAGCACGGTTCAGATGATGACTGTCCCATCGGAACAGGTCTTTTCTTCCTCCGTAATAAAATTGATTTATTCAACACAAAACACAGTAACAAAATAAACATTTCTGTACATACCAAAATAGGAAAATTACAAAGAGACAAGGTTGTTAAAATACATTTACTATGTGATGCTATATAAATTGAAATGTGAATTACAAAACCATGGAAGTGATGTGCACACTTTGTCAATCATTATTTGACCCGCAGCTGAGATTCTGATTTCCTGTCTGTCAGTAATCCCCATCACTGAGATTCTCTCGCCCTGTCTCTCACACAGTGTCGAGAGGGGTTACAAGTTGACGTTGGCCCAGAATATTTAAATTTATCCACCTTCTCTCTGGAGCCAATCTATTGGTT
>NW_025169744.1:0-1755 GCF_004010195.1 Chiloscyllium plagiosum | reverse complement strand
AATAATGGAAAAACATTAGATGCAATGTGTTTGCATTTTCCGAAAGATTTCGATAAATTCCTGGCTTAAAAAGTCAAATCTTATGGGATTTTGGTTAGTATATGGACATGGTTGTGAGGAAATGCTGAGGAAGAAGGAAACAATGTTTCTTGGAGTGGACCACTGTTGTGGCATTGCAGAGATTGGAGCTTCAGCCCCCAACTGTGCAAAATATACATTAAAATCTGTTTGAGGGAATCAAGTGCAATATTCCCAAGTCTGCAGAAGTCATAAGGATTGTGAGTGGTGAGCAGGATGTGATAAAAGCTACAAGCTGATTGAAATAAATACAATAAATGGGCGAAGACATGGCAGATGAAGAGCAAAGTGGGTAGGTGTAGCGTTGTACATTTTGGTGAGAAAACTAGAACGGGTGTCTACCATTTGAAAAGGAATTGGTTGAGAAATGTTGATCTACATACGGACTTACACCTTTTTATGTCTCCTTCTGTTAAGACCTCCGAGGAAGGGGAATGAGTTCTGAAGCCAGGAATCAATATTGAGAATGGCACTGGCACCCTGACCAGTGTACGTAGTCGCATCCGGTGGGTAACTGTGACATTGATAAAGATGTGGATCTCTTTGTACACCAGACACTGAAACTAATATTACAGGTGCAGAAAGCAGTTAGAAAGATAAATGCTGAATTGATATTCATTTCAAGGGGATTTGAGTACAGGAGTAAGGAGGTTTTACTGCAGCTGTACAGAGCCTTGGGGAGAACTCATCTTCAACATTATGCAGTGTTGTCTGAAGTTTTGATTTCCCTACCTAATAAAGGACTAACCCGACATGAAGGGAGTGCAGTGAACGATGACCAGACTAATATGTGGGAAAACAGGCTTGTTGTTGGAGCAGCATTTGGGGCAAATGGCTATGTCTTCTATCGGTTGAGGGAAGTGAGTGGAGATCTCAGTGAAATATACAAACACTGACAGGCGGATACATATTGGAAGTAGGGATGATATTCCCCCTGACTGGGGAAACAAGGATCCACAGTAAACGGTTCTGGCAGTCTACTCTGCATTGAGATTAGAATAAATATCTGCATTTAGAGACTAGCTACTCTGAGAAATTCTTTCCCACATCAGTCTGTGGAAGTCAGGACACTGAATATAAATATGGATTTCATGATACTAAATGGATGAGGAGACACCAGGGGTATGGTGTGGTGATAGAGGATCAGCCATCATTGCAGGTAGATCTCCTATATCGCAGTATTTGCGTTTCCGTGTGATACTTTGTAGAAACTCAAGCAATATCAATAATGGGGCTTATGGAGAAAAACAGGGAAAATGGTCAACGACCAAAAATATCAGTTAAACTCAAAACAAAAATGGTAGTTAGCCTAACACAAACAATAGCACAGTTTAAGTAAGTCGTTCAATCATACGTTTTAATAAATCATATATTTAACACTTTAACACTGCTGTCACTGACTGCAGCACTGTACCTTTCAGGAGGTTCTTCACCAGAAAGCACGTGAGCCGACGGACCACGCGATGCTGATGAGGAATTTCAGTTCTCCCCACGATTCTCCCACGGACTGAAATAAAGTTCCTTCTAAATGGAGACGAAATTCCCAGTTTCAAGCGCAATTTCACAGCCTCCCGGTCAGCTAAATTCCTGTTTAACTGAACACACTAAATTTGCCCTTGGCAGACAGAGGGTGGTGTTTTGCTGTTAAGCTGGTGCAGGGTATGGAATCACGGAACA
>NW_025169743.1:0-1755 GCF_004010195.1 Chiloscyllium plagiosum | reverse complement strand
TGAGCCCCATTACTTACCACTGGTAAGTTCCCCTCCCCCCCCACAAGTATCCAAAACGGTATACTTGTTCTTGATTAGACCGGCCGCAGGGGGTCCCTGCACTGGCTGCTTCCTCCCAGTTCCCCTCACTGTCACCCATCTGTCTCCATTCTTTGGAGTTACTACTTCCCTAAAGCTCCGATCTATGACCCCCTCTGTCTCCCGAATGATGCGACGTTCATCCAACTCCAGCTCCAGTTCCCTAACACGGTCTTGGAGGAGCTGGAGTTGGCTGCACTTCCTGTAAGTGTAATCAGCAGGGACGACCATGGCATCCCTCACCTCAAACATGTTGCAAGAGGAACATTGCACTGCCTTCACTGCCATCCTTCTAAAAGTAACCGTGTTTTTTTTTAAAATAACTGGGTCTAAAGAATAGAACAAGCAAAATGCAGCACTTACCTACTTACCACAACGGGTCTTATTATTAGGTTAGAGGAGGATGGCGGGTGGGAGGCACTACCTCTGTAGTCCCTCAGGTTCTTCTCCTGCGCGTTTTTATAGGGAAAAAAACCTACCCGGCTGCCCCACTTGTCTTCGTCACTTCCCCCTGCTGCTCCCGCTCTTTCTGTGAAGAGAGAAAAAAAAACACCGCTGCCCGCTACCGGTAAGTAATTTTAAAACAAACTGTCTCACCTTAGCTGTAGCCTTCCGAGTTCCTTTACACTCTGCTGCTGCTCGCACTCAAAAAAAAAATCTTGGTATTTCCTGGAAACGGTGTCGATATTTATATAACTGAAACTGCTTTAAGACCATAATACCAGAAGACATGGGAGCAGCAATTACGCCATTCAGCCAAACCAATCTGCTCCAACATTCTATCATGGCTGACACGTTTCTAAATCCTCAACTCCCGTTTTCTCCCCGTATCCTTTGACCTGCTCGATACACCGGAAAATAGCAATTTCAGTCTGAAATATACTCCATGACTTAGCCTGCACAGCCTTCTGTGGCAAAGAATTCAATCGGTTAACCATTCTCTGGCTGAAGCGGTTTCTCCTTATCTACATTCCAAAAGGTCCTCCCTTTTCTCCAAAGCTGTGCTCTCGGGTCTTAGCCTCTCCTACAAATGGAAACATCTTCCCAATATCCATCCTGTCCAGGCCGTTCAAATTCTGTAAGTTTGAATTGGATACCCCTCATCCTTCTCAACTCCATCCAGTTCATACCCAGGGTCCTCAAATGTTCCTCATATGTTAAGCATTTCACTGCTAGTCGCATTCTCGTTAACCTCCTCTGAAAATGCTCCAGGGCCATTGCATCTTTTCTGAGATAACAGGCCCAAACGTGAGCACAATACCCCAGATGTGGTCTGACAGGTTCTTGGCAAGCTGAATGTTTTATTGCCACAGAGAATAAACCTTGATCTGCAGATGGATTTAACAGTTAATCAGAGGAAATCTGTGCATTGGAACAGGCAGTTACAGTAAATGTGACGAGGAACAAAGATCTTTCTTCTCAGACGGAAGCAAGGTACAATGTCAAGGATGGCAAGATTCTAAATTATAATTTGGATGAAATAACACTAAAGAATCAGCAATATTTAACTTCATCGACCTGAAATTTTGAATTTTCAATACTGTGACTTATCTGAATAATGCATGACGAAAATCTTCCTCATTATCTCTAGTAAGATGAAAAAAAACACTCAAGTTCACAAATTCTTAATTCGGATACCTTTCTAACTGAGGGATAGGAATTCAACTCAATTCATTT
>NW_025169742.1:0-1755 GCF_004010195.1 Chiloscyllium plagiosum | reverse complement strand
GTCGCAAGAATTAGCAGAGAAGCTGGAATTGAAGCTGACTGCATCTGTAAGGAAAGGAGAGATAATTACAGCAGTAGCTCGTCAATTAAACTTGCTGGAGAAACCATCAGAATCTATAGAGATGGCAAGGATTCAGTTGCAAATGAAACATCTTGAGTTAACATCGAGAGGTAAGGAAAGGGCAGCCAAAATGAAACATTTGACTTTCGATGAAATGCAGAAAGGGGGGGGGGAGTGGTGTGGAAGAGAGCAGGAGAACAGAGAGTACAAAAATTGGCAAAAGAGGGAGCAACAGGGGAGAGAAAAAGAGAGAGCTTTTGAATAGCAAAAACTGACATGTAAAAAGGATAGTCAGTGTAAAAGGCTGGAGATAACGTCTGAGGGTGCGCTTAGTAAGGACGAGAGTGAGGATGAGTAAGCCCCTGGTAGTCAGAAGCCTAGTGAGAATTTGTTTGTATGTGTTCAAGCATTGCCTCAATTTGATGAGAAGAATGTTATGCCCTTTGCATCTCATTTGAAACTTTTGCTAAACAAATGCAGAGGCCAGAGGCATTGCGGTTTTGTTGATCCAATGAAACGTGTAGGTAGAACTGGTGAGGTACACACATCCCTATAGAGGTGGTATCTGGGGAATACGAGGAGGTTAAAAAAACTATCTGCATAGGCAACCTTTCAGGAATCTAATGAGGAATCCTGGTCAAACCTACACTGAGTTTGTAAGGAACAAACAGAATAATTTCGATAGTTGGATATAATCTTTAAAATTCGAGCAAAGCTATACTACTCTTAGAGAGGTTAGTACTTGGATGAATTCAAAAATTCACTGCCTGAAGTAGTGCAAACTCAAGTGGAAGAGCAGTTGCTGAACTGGCTGAAATGGCTGATGATTATAAAATGCTCCACAAACTTGGTTTGGATTCCAGAACCAGTTCTGGTCTCTGAGGGACAGAAGTTGGAGCAAAGCGATATCCTCGCATGCAAAGGGAAAGGTAGATACCAGTGTAGAACGTAAGGATAATTTACCACGGTAATATAGAAAACCTTGAGGAGGACAAAAAAGTTAAAATACTATGGTGTTTGAATTGTTATAAACTGGGCCACACAAAATCACAGTGTTGGTGGGCTGGAGAAAACCAGATGTAGGATAACAGACAAACCTGGAAGTTTTGTTATACTCGTACCAAAAAGCATAAGGGAAGGTAGGCAACTGCCTCAGAGTATACAAGATGATCAGTGGACATGCCAATTCTGCATAAAAAACATACATGAAAAGGTAAAGTTTATTCACATAGGCCAGGAGTAATTGGTAAGGAGGTGTGGCTGGAGAGTCCAGAGAAGTGTGGAGAATGTGTGGTCGGATAACTGGACCCTTGACTCTCAGCTCCCGGAATAAAATTTGTCCTTGCAAATAATATAGCTGATTCACTGGTAGGCGTGCTGCCTACTCCAGTTGAAAAGCCAGTGCAGATGCAGGCAACTGAAAACCTGGAAAATGTTTAACCATGAATTTCCCCTGATTGTGTGATCAGAAGATCACAGGTGCACAAGTTTAAGGAAGATAAAGGCACAGATAAAGAAGCTGACGTCGAGTTATCCGAAAGTTTCTTTTTGATCCGATAAGTGGAACAGAGAAGGAACAAGTAGGAAAACATGAACATTTTTGTCACTCTGGAAAGCAGATTGAATTACAGCAGAACGATGAGGAGTTAAAACATTTATATTAAAAGATATTTAACAAGAAAGAAAATGAATGCA
>NW_025169741.1:0-1755 GCF_004010195.1 Chiloscyllium plagiosum | reverse complement strand
AAGTATTGATCACTGCGGGAATATATTGATAACTGTGGGAATGTACTGATCATCGCGGAAATGTCTTGATCACTGCGGGAAAGTACTGCTCACTGTGGGAATGTACTGATCATTGCGGGAAAGTATCGATCACTGCGGGAATGTACTGATCACTGTGGCAATGTACTGATCAGTGCAGGAATGTATTGATCAAGGTGGGAATGTTCTGATCACTGCAGGAATGTATTGATCATTGTGGGAATGTACTAATCACTGTGTGAATATACTGATCATTGCGGGTTTGTGCTGATCACTGGGGGAAAGTACTGATCACTGGGATAATGTACTGATCCATGTGGGAATGTATTGATAACTGTAGAAATGTATTGATCACTGGGGATGTATTGATCAATCTGGGAATGGATTGATCACTGCGAGAATGTACTGATAGCTGTTGGAATGTATTGATCACTGTGGGAATGTACGGATCACTGGGATAATGTACTGATCATTGCGGGAAAATATTGATCACTGCAGGAATGCACTGCATACTGCGGGGAATTTATTGATCACTGTGCGAACGTATTGATCACTATGGGAATGTACTGATCACTGGGGAATGTACTGATCACTGTGGGAATGTACTGATCATTGCGGGAAAGTATTGATCACTGCAGGAATGTACTGCATACCGCGGGGAATTTATTGATCACTGTGCGAACGTATTGATCACTGTGGGAATGTACTGATCACTGGGGAATGTACTGATCACTGTGGGAATGTACTGATTATTGCGGGAATGCATTGATCACTGTGGAAATATACTGATCACTGTGGGAATGCACTCATCACTGCGGGAATGTATTGATCACTGTGGGAATCTACTGATCAGTGTGGGAACATCCTGATCACTTTGGGAACATCCTGATCACTGTGCGAATGTGCTGATCTCTGTAGGAATGTACTGATCATTGCGGGAATGTCCTGATCAGTGTCAGAATGTATTGATCACTGTGGGAATGCACTGATCATTGTGGGAATGTACTGTTCACTGTGGGAATGTTGTGATCTCTGTGGGAATGTGGTGGTCACCGAGGAAATGTACTGATCATTGCTGGAACATCCTGATCCTGGTGGGCATGTACTGCTCACTGCGCGAATGCACTGATCACTGTGGGAATGTACTGATCAATGTGGGAATGTATTGATGATTGCGGGAATGTACTGATCACTGTGGGAATGTACTGATCACTGTGGGAATGTATTGATCACTAGGGGAATATACTGTTCACTGTGGGACTGTATTGATCACAGCGGGAATGTATCGATCACTGCGGGAATGAACTGAACACTGTGGGAAAGTATTGATCTCTCTGGGAGTGTATTGATCACTGCAGGAATGTACTGACCACTGTGGGGATGTATTGATCAATCTGGGAATGGATTGATCACTGCGAGAATGTACTGATCACTGCGGGAATGTATTGATCACTGTGGGAATGTACTGATCACTGGGGAATGTACTGATCACTGTGGGAATGTACTGAACACTGGGGAATGTACTGATCACTGTGGGAATATACTGATCATCACAGGAATGTATTGATCATTGTTGGAATGTACTGATCATTGCGGGTTTGTGCTGATCACTGGGGGAAAGTACTGATCACTGTGGGAATGGACTGATCTTTGCGGGAAAGTATTGATCACTGCAGGAATGTACTGCACACTGCGGGGAATTTGTTGATCACTGTGCGAACGTATTGATCACTGTGG
>NW_025169740.1:0-1755 GCF_004010195.1 Chiloscyllium plagiosum | reverse complement strand
ATAATAAGGAACATAGCACTGATTCCGGTGGTGGTGGAGGGGACACGGTTCTCCAGTCACACAAACAGCTTTCTACAACCACCCTCTGTCTCTTGCCATGAACTTGAATTTCGATGCAACATGGCAAGTCATTAATGAGTCCTTGCTTATTGTGTTCCACTTCACAGGCATGTCGAATATCTGGGGATTCTCGTTAATCTTGTCTGCGAGTAGGTTTCCGTTCTTCTCTTCGGCAGTTTCCTCAAAGTGAAGAATTTCCTCTTTATTGCATACTTATCTTGAATGTTTTCCTTGAATAAAGAATAGACAGCGAGAGAAACATTCTATTTACTTCCATCATGTCATATGCTTTGTGACTTTCGTAAGTTTCACTTGTTCTTCGAAACTCTATAGGTCACAAGCGTGTATCTTCATCAGATAATTTCGCCATCTGAGGGTCGAACATGAGGAATATTCATGAAAGTTCCTTTGTGGTCAGTATGCAATTTCTGATTTTGGGACATGAAAACTGTACACAATATTCTAGGTACAGTGTCACCAAAACTCTATACAAGTGCTTCATGATATATTTATTTCTACATTTCCATTTCATTCAGTGAAGGCAAACCTAACTTTAACTTTCCATTTACATGTATTTCGCCAAACACCCTCTACCTTTATTGCATTTGCGAACTCACCGTGTAAGATCTTATAGAAATCCTCCTGAAAATCCAAATATTCCACTTCTACTGTGTCGACACTGTCTATGCTGCAAGAAACAACTTCAATCAATTCTTAATTTTGTCAAGTATGATTTCTCTGCCAGAAAGACAGACTGATTCTCTCCAACGTTGCCGTTAATTTCTAAATATCTTATAAATTATCCTAAATGATGGATTCCAACAGGTTCCACACAGAGACTAGAAAGGCTATGGAATAATTTGCCTGCAACGGTAGTAGATTTGCCAATTTTAAGTACATTTAAGTCGTCATTGGATAAGCATATGAACGCACATGGTATAGTGTAGTTTAGGTGGGCTTCAGATTGGTTTGACAGGTCGGGTCAACATCGAGGGCCAAAGAGCCTGTACGGCTCTGTCATGTTCGATGTCGATGTCAAGTTCATTGGTCAACAGTTCTCCACATTATCTTTTCTTATTTTTGTAAACGTTTGGATCACGTTTAATATCTTGCAGTTATCTGCAGTGGCTTCTAGATTTGCAGGATGTACATAGACAGTGCGATTAATATGTTTATCACACTTCTTTTCTGATGTTCTGATATGTAGTATATCTGGTCTGTCAAACTTATAAAAGCTCAATCCAGATGCCGTTTTTAAGTATTACCTTGTTACAAATAAGAATTGATATTGCATCTTTAGTTCCAAAAGTTCTTATGATCGAATGGCATCTCTGGGAGATTTGCTGGATTTTCCTCCATGCACGCTGATGCAAACCAGTTAGATCGTTTCTCTACTATTTCCCAGTTCTCCACGATATGTTGTCACGTCCCTATTACAATGTTCCACAGTTGATCTTGCTTTTATTTTGCCCTTTTTGAATTATAGACAGTATACTTTGTCAGTGTTTGTGTTTCCTGTTCGTTTGTAATGATACTCGCATTTTGATTTCTTTTTGAGTTTCATGACCGTCCTTTAATGGATTTTGTTTTCAGAATTCTGACGTTTCCACAAAGTCTGGAATTCATCTGAAGCCACTTTCTTTCTTTTAATACAATCTTTCGTTTCTTCATTTAACCATCGTTGAATCACCACCT
>NW_025169739.1:0-1755 GCF_004010195.1 Chiloscyllium plagiosum | reverse complement strand
CCACCAATCCCTCTACACGTCCATTTCCCACCAATCCCTCTACACATCCATCCCCCACCAATCCCTCTGCATGTCCATTTCCCATCAGGATGGTCTCAGGGCTCTCTGCATCTTCCTGGAACAAATACCTGAACCGTCCCCTCCCGCCACACCTTCCTCTGCTTGGCTGAGCTCCTCCTCATCCTCAACAACTTCTCTTTTAACAGCTCTCATTTTCCTCAGTTCCAAGGGCTGGCCATGGGTACCCACATGGACCCCAGTTATTCCTGTCTCTTTATGGGGTCTGTGGAACATTCCTTGTTCCAGTCTTATTCCTGACACACCCATCAACTCTTTCTCCGATATATCGCTGATATCATCGATGCTGCTTCCCTCTCTCGTGCAGAATTGGAACAGTTCATTGATTTTCCTTCCATTTCCCACCCTGCTCTCAGGAGAAAGTGAGGACTGCAGATGCTGTGGTGCTGGAAAAGCACAGCAGGTCAGGCAGTATCTGAGGAGCAGGAGAATCAATGTTTTGAGCAGTCCTGATGAAGGGCTTATGTCCGAAATGTTGATTCTCCTGCTTCTTGGATGCTGCCTGACCTGCTGTGCTTTTCCAGCACCACGCTCACCTGGTCTATGTCCGATTCCTCCCTTCCCTTGCTTGACACCTTTATTTTCCTTTCTGGGGACTAACTGGCTACTAATATTTACTAAAAACCCATAGACTCCTACAGTTACCTGGACTACAAATCCTCACACCCTGCTTCCCGGAAAGACTCAATTGCCTTCTCCTAGCTCCTCCATCTCTGCAGCACAGTGGCTCAGTGGTTAGCACTACTGCCTCACAGCACCAGGGACCTGGGTTCGATCCCATCCTTGGGCAACTGTCTGAGTGCAGTTTGCACATTCTCCCTGTCTCTGCGTGGGTTTCCTCCGGGTGCTCCAGTTTCCTCCCACAGTCCAAAGATGTGCAGGTCAGGTGGATTGGCCATGCTAAATTGCCGGTAGTGTTTAGGGATGTGTAGGTTAGGTGCATTAGTCAGGGGTAAGTGTAGAGTAATAGGGTAGGGGAATGGATCTGGGTGGGTTACTCTTTGGAGGGTTAATGTGGACTTGTTGGGCTGAAGGGTTTGTTTCCACATTTTAGGGATTCTATGAATGTTCCCTCTAATCTGCATGTGTTCTGATGAGGCCAGCTTTGACGAGGGAGCCTCCAAAATGTCCAACCTCTTCCTTAATCGAGGATCCCCCAGCACCATTGTTGACAGGGCTCTCAACCATGTCCGACCCATCTCCTGCACTTCCGCTCTCACCCCCTCTGTTGTCTCCTGCAGCAGCGATCGAGTCCCCCTTGTCCTTACCCAGCATCCCACATCCAGAAATCACCAGCTGCCATTTCCGTTATCTCCAGTGAGATGCCACCACCAGACCCATATTCGCTCCCCTCCCCACCCCCCCCTTCCTTGTCTGCCTCCTGCAGGGACCATTCCCTCCAGGACACCTTGATCCAAAGGTGAAATAAGGTAGGATTGGGAAATTACACTGCATTTATTTCAATGCAACAGGGAAGGGAGATGAACTCAGGGCATGGTTTGGAACATGGGACGGGGGTAGCAAAGCAATTACAGAAACATGGCTCAGGGATGGGCAGGACTGGCAACTTAATGTTCCAGGAAACATATGCTACAGGAAGGATAGAAAGGAAGGCAAGATATAGAAAGTATTCTGCCTGGAGGACAGTGTTGAGTGGGGTCCCCCAGGGCTCTGTTC
>NW_025169738.1:0-1755 GCF_004010195.1 Chiloscyllium plagiosum | reverse complement strand
CAACGACTGAAGGAAGGTGACACCCGAAACGTTTATATCTTCACCTCCTGATGCTACCTGACTTCCTTTGTTTTCCAAGCCTCCTGCTTGTCTGCCTTGGATTTCAGCATCTGCAGTTTGTTTGTCTCTTCTGATGTCGCACTTAGGCTGACTGATTTCCTCCACGAAATGAAACCGGGGAGAAAATTTGCCAATTATCGAGTTTATTTACTCATTAAATTCAAATGTATCTATTACGAATGGATTAGAATCGGTGTCCCTACAGAGACGCTGAGATTACGGTATCTGTGGAGCTCCCACAATTCCGCCACATTTGCTTATATTTCAAAGAAATCAAAGCTCAGTGGCCTGATGGCTACGCTGGGAGCACTGCTACCTCACAATACCAGAACACCACGTTCAGTTGCAGCCTCGGGCGACAGCCTGTCTGGAGTTTGCACGTTCTTCCTACGTGTGAGTGTTTTTCTTCCCACATTCCGAAGACGTGCATGTCAGGTGAATTGGCCAAGCGCAATTGTCCATCGTGTTCAGGGATGTGTAATTCAGGTGCATTCCTGAGGTGAAATGCAGATTAATCAGGTGGTTGGATCTGAATGGGATACTCTTCGAAGGATCAATGTGGACTTGTTTCCACACTGTAGGGATCCATTTAAAAAAATAAGAAAAAGAAGAATTCTCCCTGTGTGTGCGGGTTTCCTCTGGGAGTTCCGGTTTCTCCTTAATCCAACGATATGCTGGTAAGGTGAATTGGAAATGATAAATTGCTCATAGTTTAAGGGTATGTAGGTTAGTTCAAAAAACAGGAGTAAAGCTAGTGTAATAGACTTGGGAACTGGTTACTCTTCGGAGGGTCGGTGTGGACGTTTTGGCTAAATGGCCTGTTTCCACACTGTCGGCAATCTGTGGAGCATTAAAGTGCAGCAATGCTTCTTTAACTAAACTAACAGTAAATGATTCAAGAGCCGTAAAAAATCATTAATCCTTATGGCCTTTGATGTTAGTGACAGGTAAGCGAAGGGTGCAAACCACGTTTATTAATTCCACTCGGCGGACCTTTATAGAATTAAAATGCTTTCCAGCCCATTAGACTTGGGCTGTTTCCGGTTAGTTTGGGAAAGGCCTTTTTATGTTCAGTTTCAAATCCTGTGTTATGAAAAATTGATCCGACATTGGACACAAATGCGGTTTAGATTTTGGAATGGTAACAGGTTTATGGAAGAGACTGTCATACTGAAATGAACACAGTTGTAGAAAATAAGGCCAAGTTGCAATATCACTCAATAAGACAGGATTCTGTCAAGAAACAAACAAAATAAAAACAGCTTCTCCCATGAATTACTGTGCATGGTCTGTTAGTTTCACAGCTTCTTCCATCAATCTCAATACCTTTTCATCTCTTTCTATCCCTCTAATTTACTCTCCATCCCTCGCTGTCACTCTCTGTCAAACACTCCCAATTGCCATTTTGCGCCTGCATCTCAATTCTGCAAAACAGTCTCCTCTCAAACCAGCAGTTGCTTCCTCCTATGTCTTTCTTCACTCTGTGTGATCTCTTCATCCTTTGATCTCTCCTTATCTGTTTAAGATCATGCTCGCTCCACCCAGATCCATACTTGTACTGACGTCTTCCTGATCAATTTCAGTGCCTGCATGTGCTCGACGTTATTTTCTTTCTAACTTACATTAATCTCTCATCTTTTTTTCATCTTACTGGTAATCTTTCGTCAATCTGTTTTAGGCTTAGTTATGCACAAT
>NW_025169737.1:0-1755 GCF_004010195.1 Chiloscyllium plagiosum | reverse complement strand
ATCAGGAGTGACATCTGAAAGAGGGAAGAGATGCGTATAGTCTGCAAGACATTACAGAGACAATCAGGAGTGACATCTGGAAGAGGTAATAGATGTGTATAGTCTGCAAGATATTGCACAGATAATCAGGAGTGGCATCTGGAAAAGGTAATAGATGTGTATAGTCTGCAAGACATTACACATTCAATCGGGAGTGACATCTGAAAGAGGTAAAAGATGTTTATAGTCTGCAAAACATTACACAGACAAACAGGAGTGACATCTGGAAGAGGTAATAGATGTGTATAGTCTGCAAGACATCACACAGATAATCAGGAGTGACATCTGGGAGAGGTAATAGATGCGTATAGTCTGCAAGATATCACACAGATAATCAGCAGTGACATCTGGAAGAGGTAATTGATGTGTATAATCTGCAAGACATTACACAGATAATCTGGAGTGACATCTGAAAGAGGTAATAGATGATTATAGTCTGCAAAACATTGCACAGACAATCAGGAGTGACATCTGGAAGAGGTACTCGATGTGTATAGTCTGAAAGACATTACACAGACAATCAGGGGTGAAATCTGGGAGAGGTAATAGATGTGTATAATCTGCAAGACATTACACAGACAATCAGGAGTGACATCTGGAAGTGGTAATGGATGTGAATAGTCTGCAAGATATTACACAGATAATCAGGAGTGACATCTGGAGGAGGTAATAGATGTGTATAGTCTGCAAGACATCACACAGATATTCAGGAGTGACATCTCGGAGATGTAATAGATGTGTAAAGTTTGCAAGACATTATACAGACAATCAGGAGTGATATATGGAGGAGGTAATAGATGTGTATAGTCTGCAAGACATTACACAGATAATCAGGAGTGACATCTGGAAGTAGTAATAGATGTGTATAGTCTGCAAGGCATTACACAGACAATCAGGAGTGACATCTGGAAGAGGTAGTAGATGTGTATAGTCTGCAAATTATTACACAGACAATCAGGAGTGACATCTGGAAGAGGAAATAGATGTGTATAGTCTGGAATACATTTCACAGACAATCAGGAATGACATCTGGAAGAGGTAATAGATGTGTATAGTCTGCAAGATATTACACATATAATCAGGAGTGGCATCTGGAAAAGGTAATAGATGTGCATAGTCTGCAAGACATTACACATTCAATCGGGAGTGACATCTGAAAGAGGTAATAGATGTTTATAGTCTGGAATACATTACACAGACAATCAGGAGTGACATTTGGAAGAGGTAATAGATGTGTATAGTCTGCAAGATATTACACAGACAATCAGGGGTGAAATCTGGGAGAGGTAATAGATGTGTATAATCTGCAAGACATTATAAAGATAATCAGGAGTGACATCTGGAAGAGGTAATCGATGTGTATAGTCTGAAAGACATTACACAGACAATCAGGGGTGAAATCTGGGAGAGGTAATAGATGTGTATAATCTGCAAGACATTACACAAACAATCAGGAGTGACATCTGGAAGTGGTAATAGATGTGTATAGTCTGCAAGACATTACACAGACAATCAGGAGTGACATCTGGAAGAGGTAATAAATGTGTATAGTCGACAAGACATTAGATAAACAATCAGGAGTGCAATCTGCGAGAGGTAATAGATGTGAATATTCTGCAAGACATTACACAGACAATCAGGAGTGACATCTGGAAGAGGTAATAGATGTGTATAGTCTCCATGATATTACACAGATAATCAGGAGTGACATCTGGA
>NW_025169736.1:0-1755 GCF_004010195.1 Chiloscyllium plagiosum | reverse complement strand
TGAAGGATAACAAATGTTGTCCCCTTGTACCAGGAGGGGAGTAGAGAAAATGCTGGTTTTGATAGACCACTAAGCCTCACTTCTGTTATGGTAAAGTATTAGAAAAGGTTTTTAACAGACAGGATTTATAATCATCTTGAAAGGAGTAAGTTGACTCAGGACAGTCAACACGATTTTGTGAAATATCGGCCGTGCCTCACATACTTTATGAGTGTATTGAGAAGGTGACCAACCGGTGGATGAGGGTAAAGCGGTTGATGTGTGTATATGGATTTCAGGAAGGTTTTGGTAAAGTTCCACACGGTAGGCTATTGCACAAAATTTATTGGCATTGGATTGAGTGTGATTTAGCCGTTTGGGTCAGACATCGGCTAGCTGAAAGAAGATAGAAAGTGGTGGTTGATGCGAAATGTTCTCCCCGGAATTCAGTTATTCGTGGTGTATCTCAAGTATCTGGTTTGGGTTCATTGGTGTTTGTGAACGATTTGAGTCGAGTCTAAATGGCTAGGATACTAAATTTTGCAGATTTAAACTTAGTAGAGTTGTAGATAGTACAGAAGAATGTTATGGGTTACAGAGGGACCTAGATAACCTGCAGAGACGGGCTGAATGGTGGCAAATGGAATTTAATGGGGAAACGTGTGAAGTGATTTAGTTTGGATTGAGTACTCGGAATAAAAAGTACTGCAGTAATGGTAAGATTCTTGGTAGTGTCGCTGAGCAGAGAGATCTTCAAGTATTTAGACCATTGGGTTGCCTTCTCATCAAGGTGCGACATGTATCTGAAAGACGAGTTGCAGCTGAACTGGAGGGGCACGCATCTCCTGTGTAGGCGATTTGCTCTAGTGGTTCAGGAGGGGACTGGGAACCAGAGTTACATATCTGAGAGGGAGGTATTGTAGATGAGGCAGTGACACTGTGTAGTGAATCTATCGGGAAGGTTTTTCATGCAATGAAACAAAGGGATCGGGTAAAGTGTGTCTGCTTTAACGCAGAGTGTCAGAAATAAGATTGATCAACTTGTCGATTGGATCAGTACTTGGGACTATGATGTTGAGGCCATAACGGAGACATGTGTTGCACAGAGGCAGGAATGATTGCTACATGTTCCAGGATTTAGAACTTTTAAAAAGAACACGGAGAGTGGAAAAAGTGGAGAGGGTGTAGCATTGCTAATCAGTGAATGCATCACAGCTGCTGAAATGAAGATTGTCGAGGAAGGCTTGTCGACTGAGTCTGTATGGGTGGAAGTTACGAAAAGCAAATGAGCATCTACCGAATTGTTTTTTTTTTGTAGACCCCCAAATTGCAGAGGGAGATCAAAGAACTCAAAGGCCGGCAGATGTTGGAAAAATACAGATGGAGCAGGGTTGTTGTTATGGGCGACTTCAACTTTCCCAATATTGACTGGACTCTCCTTCATTCAGATGGTTTGAATGGAGCCGTTTTTTGTCTGTGTTCCGGAGGGTTTCCTTCCTCAGTATATTGACAGGCCGACAAGGGGAGAGGCTATTTTGGATTTGGTGCACGGCAATGAGCAATGGAGAAGACTTTGGTGACAGTGATCACAACTGCCTCAGATTTACCATAGCCACGGAAGGGGAAAGGAGCTGTTACCATGGAAATATATTTAATTGGGGAAAAGTAAATTATGACGCTATCAGACAGGAGTTGAAAAACGCAGATTGTGTGCAATTGTTCGACAGAAAGGGCACAACAGATATGTGGAGAAAGTTTAAGGTGCGGTTGGTGCGA
>NW_025169735.1:0-1755 GCF_004010195.1 Chiloscyllium plagiosum | reverse complement strand
TTATTCTTGTTGCGCTTTCAAAGTATTTATGTGAAAGATATTTGGATAATATTAGTTGCCGTGATTGTCTCATCACTGCTATAGGGTCAGCTCGTGCTGGCACAAGCATTGTTAAGATAACAAGCGGATTAAAAAAGAGGGAACTCCAGTAGTATTATTTGTGTTTGTTGTAATTTTCCTAATCTGTAGATTCTGGAGATGTATCGAAAACTGCCAATGAGACACCTTCATCGAGTTTTGAGACGATTTGTACCTGAGGTTCACGATCTGGATATAGGTTTGCTCGCTAAGCTGGAAGGGTCATTTTCAGACGATTTGTCACCTTGCTAGACAACATAGATAGATATCAATTAGGTAGATTATCAACAAACACATTGACCTGGACACCATTTGTCACCCACTGAGAAAAAGAACAGGAAATTACATCACCCACCTAAGGATACCAAAAGATTTCAATATAAAGCAGGAAACATCAGCAGTGCTTCATCCGGAGGCTCATCTAAAATGTTACCTAATGTGACAGCTCAGCGAGCAAACATACGTTCACAAAACACCTTTATTAAAAAAGGGTCAGAGGCAAAAGGCAGTTAATAATCGGCCGATTAGTCAAACATTCAGTGTTGGAAACAAACTTGGATCAAATATTAAGGAAACGTTTGCAGTGCTTTTGGAAAATGATAATGTAATTAAGCAGATTCAGTATGACTCCATGAAAGTGTAACTATTTCTGACTATTTTGATGAACGCTCAACCAGAGCAGTTAGTATGGACCCAAGGCATGTGCCTTATTTGGATTTCACGAAGATTTTAAACAAGTGCCTCACAAAAGGTTACATCCTAAGATAAGAGCCCATAGACTTGGAGTCAATATGTTGACAAGGATGGAGAATTGAAAATGTGTTGCTGGAAAGGCGCAGCAGGTGAGACAGCATCCAAGGAACAGGAGAATCGACGTTTCGGGCATCAGCCCTTCTTCAGGACATTTTCAGCTCTGATCTCCAGCATCTGCAGTCCTCACTTTCTCCTCAAGGATGGAGAATTGCCAAACTGCCTGAAAGCAATGACGAGGGGAGAAGAGGCTTTTTTTCAGGTTGGTGAAATGGGAGTTTCGTAGTGATCAGTGCTGAGACTGCAACTGTTTACAACGGAGATGAACAGCTTGGAAGAAGAAAGTACTGTGATTCATTTTGCACACAACATAAAATAAATAGAAATGCAGATTGCTAGAAGGATACAAATCGTTCACTAAGATCTTGATATGTGAGGAGACAAAAAAGTTAGCAAATGAAGTATTATGTGGGAAAATGCAAAGCTGTCAATTTTGGAAGTAGGAATAAGAAATATTATTTAAATGGGAAAATGCAGTGGAATTCTGCAACAAACGAAATTGAGGTACTTACGCACAAAATACAGAAAACGAGCACACAGTTGCAGCAGGTAAATAGTAAGTTTAAAGGAACGTTGGTCCTTATTTTAAGGCGTTGTGAGAGTAAAAGTCGAGGTCTTGCAGAGACCACATCTGGAGAATCTCAGAAGTTTCTGTCCATCTATTTACAAAATAATATTTCGCTGAGTCCTCCACAGAGAATTTTCACTAGATGTGCCCCCGGTGGGTTTGCCTTCAGAAGATCAGGCTGGGATTTTACTTTCTGCATGTTGCAAAATGAGATTAGGACTTTTTGAATCGGTTTGGATTCTTCAGAGGCTTGACAGGGTGAACGTTGAGAGTACGTTTCCTTCATGGGAAAGTCTATA
>NW_025169734.1:0-1755 GCF_004010195.1 Chiloscyllium plagiosum | reverse complement strand
GATGATCAAAACCAGTAGATTTGCTGTTGCCATTGCCATCATGTTGAGAGAGATACATTTTGAAAGACCACACTTTCCTTGGCAGAAAATTACGATTGTCATTAGGTTTGCTGAAAGAAAAAGAAAGGAGAGATTATAAGTGCAACAATCTAAAATATTTTGTTGCAAGTAGACACCAATAAACATTCAAAGAATCAATTTATAATATTCAGCAAGAATGCATTTAATTGAAAATCAAAAACTCAGTGAGTTCACTCCATTCATGACTTACCAGGAAGTTACGGACAATAATTGCAATAATTCATTAGGTATGAGTATTTATAACTAGGCCAGCAAGTGCTCCCCATTTCAAATTGAACAGCAAACATTTCAGAGTTCAATGCTTTTCTGAAGTGTGGAGTTAACTGTCAGCCAGATCTGATAATGATAAGAGATTTCCTTTTGTCAGGAAGATTAGTGAAATAGTTGCGATTTTTCTATTGGTTAGTAAGCTGTGTTTGTTAGTTTTGACGTTACAAAAGTCACATTTCCTGTCAGCCATAACAATATAAAACTGCCTGATATAGTGAAGAGTAAAATGATGGATTTCCTTCTTTTCTCCATCTCTGAATCTCTCTCATTCTCAGGTGTGTGACCCCGGAGAGCTCCATGAGCTCTAGTGGCCACGACAACACATCGCACAGTCAAAGAATTTACCAAAATGATGAAGGTGAATGGGTTACATCATCAGTGTCCAGTTAGATTTCTTTATTCCATATATTTATTGAATTCAAATTTCCTCAGCTGCAATAGAGGGACTGAGACCCATGTTCCCAGACCAGTAGCCTAAGGTTTTAGTCTTCAAATCCAATGATATTGTCAGTATACCATCACCTCCAGTCACCATAGCATGAGGTAATGTTCATGTTGCAATGAATTAAAGCACAATGGAGGGTTGGGAATCTTTCAGAATCCAGCAGAGACCTCCAAATGTTGATAGAAATGAAAACAAAATGAGAACACTAAATTAACTGGCCATGATTATAATAACAGATGGTCTTCGACTTCCAAGGGATATCAAAGAAAGAGAGTAGTTAAACTATATGTTAACTACTCAGTACAAATCATAGCACAAATTATTATGGATACAGCAGAGATGTTGAACAAATATTTTGCATTTGTCTTTAAAGTAGATATCACTGGCTGGTTTCTCAGGCAATCCAGGGATTCCAGGAATGGGTGGGAAAGTGAAGCTGAAGCCAAAACTGTGGGTGGCATGGTGGCACAGTGGTTAGCACTGCTGCCTCACAGCACCAGAGCCTGGGTTCAATTCCTGCCTCAGGCGACTGTCTGTGTGGAGTTTGCACATTCTCCCCGGGTCTGCGTGGGTTTCCTATGGGTCCTCCGGTTTCCTCCCACAGTCCAAAGATGTGCAGGTTAGGTGAATTGGCCATGCTAAATTGCCCGTAGTGTTAGGTGAAGGGGTAAATGTATGAGTAGGTGGTGGGTCAGTGTGGACTTGTTGGGCCGAAGGGCCTGTTTCCACACTGTAAGTGATCTAATCACTCTTGATTGTTTTGAGTGGCAAAATAGGCTCAAAGTGCAGTATTCCTGCTGCTATCTCTTATAATCTTATGAATCTAATTTACATATTTATGGAGATATATTTTGAGAGCATTTTACCCAATTACATGCAAATATCAATGTCACAATATGAACAAAGTTATTATTGAAGCCTCATGGGGAACACCTATCTACACATTCATGTTACATCCC
>NW_025169733.1:0-1755 GCF_004010195.1 Chiloscyllium plagiosum | reverse complement strand
GGGGGGGGGGTGCAGTGAGGGAGGGACTCACTGAGATCCTTGTAGAGGGAGGAGGAGAGCTTCTTCGCAGTAGACATCCTTACAAGAGGATTCGCACTAGGTTAAGATCAACTAGGAGAAAGTGAGGACTGCAGAAGTGATTTATCCTTCATGAAACAATGCTGGCTCTGGATTACACTTTGACTTTCCTAATGTCCTGGTATTCCTTAATGGATTTGTACATTTGACCAGTTAGTTTAACTGGTGTCATGAGGCATAGTTTCCTACCTTGGTGCCTCCTGGCCTGTTTGGATGAGGGTGTCACATTAACATTCCTACTATCCACTCGAATAGCTCCTGCATCCAGGGAATATTATCAATGGATCTGTTGTCTGTGCTGACATGTCCCCTTATCCCCTCAGATGGGGAGTGTCAGGCCTTGGAGATTGGCCTGTCTTCAATCCCAGTTTGCTCAGTACCCTTTACCCTAGTGATGGGGATTGGTCAATAACCTCAGCATTACCTGTTAGCTTCCTAACTGCCAACTGAGCCTGTGTGTTAATGCTCCGAATCCTGAACCAGGACTCCCAAGTCCCTTTGTGCGTCACATTTCCCAAGTCTTGTCCCATTTAGAAAACAGTCTCCCTCCTCTCTCCTTGTTCCCACGTTCCATTCCATCTGCTTTGGTGGTTCTGACCCTGTCCATGCAGACGTCAGCAGGTCATTCTCACTTTGGGACTGGGGTGGACCTAGTCAGAAGTCAGAGCTGGAAATGTGTTGCTGGAAAAGCGCAGCAGGTCAGGCAGCATCCAGGGAACAGGAGAATCGACGTTTCGGGCATAAGCCCAGTCAGAAGTCAGGTGACACCGGGTTATAGTGCGACCAGTTTATTTAAAATCACAAGCTTTCGGAGCGCTGCTCCAACTTCAGGTGAAGTGGAGAGGGGTGTGTCCAGGCACAGCAATGATCACAGATTCTGCCTTGTGGTGTATCTAGAAGGCTGCCTTGGAAGAGGTTTGCCTGAAGATCGAGGGCTCAATATCCTCGATCACTGAAGTGTTCCTCAATTGGGAGGGAACATTTGGTCTGGCAATTGTTGTGGGGTGTCCATCAACCCATTGTATGGTCTCCCCAATACATCCTGCCTCGGGGCATCCTTGCCTGCAGTGTGAGGTTGACAACGTTGACTGAGTCACCTGAGAATCTGCTGTGTACGTGGTGGGTGGTGTTCCCAGGTGTGATGGTAGTGTCCATGTCTCTGATCTGTCATGTCTTGCAGAGGTTGCTGTTACAGGGTTGTGTGGTGTTCTGCTCAATGTTCTCCTGAAGACTGGGTGGCTTGCTGAGAGTGGTGGTCTGTGTGAGGTGAGGTGAGTAGTTGGGTGGAGGGAAGGCCGAGGTGAGATGTTTGTCATTGATAATGTTGAAGGCTGTGAAGAACATGGTGTAGTTTCTCCGCTCCGGGGAAATACTGGTCAACAAAGGGTACTCTGGTCGTGTCCAGTGTCTGTCTCCTGAATGGAACATGGCACGTTGGAACTGGCGATCGATGAGTTGAGCATCGTAACCCGTTATGAGGGTATCCCTCAAAATCTTCAGTTGTCTGTTGCGTTCCTGATCGGAACAGATCCTGAGTATGGGCAGGGTCTGTCTGTAGGAGATGGCTTCTTTAACATGTTCAGGGTGGGAGCTGGGGAAGTGCAGCATGGTGAGGTTATCCATGGGTTTGTGGTGGAGTGAGATACTGAGGGGTCTGTCCTTGGAGGTGCGTGAGTC
>NW_025169732.1:0-1755 GCF_004010195.1 Chiloscyllium plagiosum | reverse complement strand
GTGATAAGGTAGAAGCATTGTTTTAAGCAACATCTTTAGTACTGAACGGAAATAGAAGATATCAATTGCACTTGTTGCATGGAATAGTAAACAAATGTTTACTGTTGTCATTGGTTTCAGGAGCAATGAGGTACTTACTCAGGTTATTCTACTGAACAATAATAAGATGGTGATGGAAGTCTTTGTATTGCTTTGTGTGTATTGTATAGTGTTAACATTGGGTTTGATAAAATTGAGATATTTGCATGAATTAGGAACAGAATGATAATTGGGTGCAAATGATCTGATTTAAAATCAGACAGTTTTTGATTTTTTCGAGGATTGCTCAGTGAAACGTTCTTAAACCATCATGCAATCAACGGGATAAGTGAGAGATATGCAAATTGAACTTTCAAATGAACACACCCTGGTATTTTCACACCATTTCAATGTCACATTCAATGTAAATAGGTGACAGGAAAGCTAAAAACAAATCTCACACAATTCATAAACTGACCAATAATTAAAAATTGATAAATAAAAGCAAGTGACATTTCTTTATTTTACTGATAAGTGATTTATCTTTTCTCATATTTTTAGCACTGGAGCATAAAATTCTGTGTTGTTTTAACTAAGATTTACAGAATAAGAGAAAATTAATGATTATCTTGACTTTGTATATTTCAGCTTTATGACTGCAACATTCTCAAATATTTTCTGAAGAATATTGATTGAGTGGAATTAGATACATTTTGCTCTGAGTGACCAGAAGAAAGTATATAACAGATACTGTGATTATTGGAATGGACGATGATACCTCCAAGTAATCTACTGATATTGTAATTGGATATGCAGTAAGTGTCAGCATCGAAATAAATTATAATCAAATCAATTCAAAAATGTTTCCAAGTTTAAAATAAATACAATATTCACAATGATTGTTAGATATAAGATCTATTAGCAACAAAGGGATTTTAAAATATATATTCGTGAATTTGAGAATAATGAGATATCTCATCTTGATATTAGACTGAGTAATATGTAGAAATGAAGAGTAATATCGCAGGGAAAAGTAATTGGAGCTCTCTGAATTTCAAAGGTTGAGATAATTGTTATATTTCACCTGAGCAAAAATCAGACATTTACAAAGAATTTTGCAAGGGATATTATTGGTCGTTTGGTATGTGCATGGGCCTGAACAACTAGGTATTAATAAGAAATAATGAATGTTTTTTTTTTAAAAAACTGCATTTTTACAAAGTCTTTGTTAAATTGCTGTGCAATTATTGTAATTGATAATTGCTTCTGGAATCCTGACAGATAAATTGACTTAATATTTTGAAAACACTTTGCTCTGATGTTGATTGGATATTCATTAAGATTAAGAAACTGAAAATTAAAGCATAAAACTTAGCTGTATGATGTAAAAAAATCATTCAGCAACAATTGAAAAAAAAAAATGATTTTGTTTAATAATGCAGGCAATGCAAGATTTATATGCTTCCAATGGTTTTCTTGAAGAGTCATGCCAATTTTGTTGATGTAATTTTTACCACAATAAATGTTTCGATTTTTTTTTAGAATTAGGAGGAAATGAATTAGGCCATAAAAGTGACTATTATTGTGAACAAAATATAGAGTCACTGACATTTGATACGGAAAGGAATTCTCATAACTGTATGATTATTGTTCACTGACATCTAATATGGGAGGAAAAGGAGAATTGTCAACATTTCCAAACAATTTTTTTCTTATAATGAAATGAAAATTAAAATC
>NW_025169731.1:0-1755 GCF_004010195.1 Chiloscyllium plagiosum | reverse complement strand
GGAGTGTCCCTCCTTGAGGCTATGGTTGAGCGTTAGGAAAAATCAAGTCCGTGTTTTCTGTCTGTGGTTTGCTGGAGGATCGACAAACTTGTGAAAACCCAGAACATTGGAGTTGGAGAAAACAGTGATCGACCTGGAGTCATACTACACCCATATAATAGGATTGAGCAATAATTTTGGATGTTTGATTTCCATGTTGATTAGTTTATTCAACCGACAGGACAGCTATGACAATGTATTCGTCAAGTACATTAGGAATATTTCATGGAGCACCATACCGAGGAAGCAAACAAATTGCCTTCGAGAAAAAGATTGTCTCTCAGTTAGTGATCACAGACAAAAAAACTCAATATTCAGTTCGAAGTCCGAAATTCGAATCTTAAGCAAATGTGTTTATGTTCAATGAAGCGAATTACACTGAAATATGTATAGTGTAGGAGAAAGCATACCGAATATATCAATTATCAGGAATGACAGCAAGGCAACAGTGACAGACACAGAAGAAAATGATTCATTGCTACCACCAAAAGAACTCTGTCCTCGTAAGGATGAAAGATTCTCAGAGATATGTAAGTACTGAAGACATGCTCTGGACTCTGTCCTTCTGCTGTGACAAACCGAAATGCATGACATCATGGGGAACACCACTTTGCTTAGTACGGTCCTGTTCATCCCAAATAACTCCACATCGCCGAGGATTTACATAGGCCGAGCTGACGTTGCTTAATCAGACATAGAACCGCAAGATGGTCTCCACATGGATTTCGTGAGCATATACCTGGCAGGGTCCGGGGCCTTGCAAAGATTATACATTTCCAGCTATTGTTCTCAGACCTTAAGCCAATGCACAGTCCAATTCTGCATTCCTCCATTATTAACGTCTGATTGAGTTGCACATTCTGCAGATGAACAGTTCATGAATTATATGAGAAAATCAGAAGTTATGTGATTGTTACAGAATGGGTTAGCACGCTAAGTCTACTCAAGTCAAGGAGCCAAGTCAGGCGACAGCAACACCATAACGGAGGAAAATAGCTGCAAACAAAGAGGCCAGCAAAAACAGCTTCCACAAAAACCAACCTCGGCTTTAATGAAGTGAAGGAGAGTCTAAAGTTGAAAGAAAAATGGACAACCCTGAATCCGGGATAAAATGATCCTGCAAGTGTGCAAATACTCTGCGTCAGTCAGGACGATTGAAGGCACTTCAAAATGCCATGAAACTACATGATACAGGGGAGTTATTACATATTATGAGGAGAGACAGAAGATGTATTAGATGAATTAACGAAGTAGAAGGCAGAAACGTATCGTGGTCTGGATGGCTTCCATCATGAATCACAAAAGTGGTAGTCACAGAGATATTTGATGAATCGAGAGGTATTTCCAGAAGTCAAGATTTGGAGATGCCGGTGTTGGACTGGGGAGTACAAAGTTAGAAAAATCACACAACATCAGATTATAATTCAACAGGTTTAATTGGAAGCACACCAGCTTTCGGAGTGACGCTCCTTCATCAGGTGATTGTGGAGGGCTCGATCGTAACACAGAATTTATAGCAAAAATTTGCAGTGTGATTTAACTGAAATTATACATTGAAAAATTGATTGTCTGTTGAGCCTTTCATCTGTTCGAATACAGTGATGTTTTCACTTCTTTCATGTGTAAATCACAAAACCCTTTTTTTAAAAGTTGCTGTTAACAATGGTGATAGCTCGACAATAGGTTGAAGGTGTAAGCCCCCTGTGTGCTCTGTCA
>NW_025169730.1:0-1755 GCF_004010195.1 Chiloscyllium plagiosum | reverse complement strand
AACACCATGGGCCCTCACCTTGCTCAGCAACCTCTCGTGTGGTACCTTACCAAAGGCCTTTTGGAAGTCTAGGTAGACCACATCCACTGGGTTTCCCTGGTCTAACTTACTTGTTATCTCTTCAAAGAATTCTAACAGGTTTGTCAGGCATGACCTCCCTTTACTAAATCTATCCTGACTTGTTCTAATCCGACCCTGCACTTCCAAGAATTGAGACATTTCATCCTTAACGATGGATTCTAGAATTTTACCCACAACCGAGGTCAGGCTAATCGGCCTATAATTTTCCATCTTTTGTTTTGATACTTTCTTGAACAGGGGGGGGTTACAACAGTGATTTTCCCCAATCATCTGGGACTTCCCCTGACTCCAGTGATTTGTGAAAGATCACAGTCAGTGTCTCCGTTATTCCCTCAGCCACCTCCCTCAGAACTCTAGGATGTAGCCCACCTGGACCAGGAGATTTATCGATTTTTAGACCTTTTAGCTTTTCTAGCACTTTCTCTTTGTACTGGCGACCACACTCTGCCCCCGACTCTCCCTAACTGATGGGATATTACTCAAGTCTGTGAAGGCTGACACAAGGTACTTATTAAGTTCTTCAGCTATCTCCTTATCTCTTATGTATTGAAAGAAACTTTTACTAACATTTCTCGTATTACTGGCGAGCTTACCTTTGTACTTGATCCTCTGCTTCCTTCTGTCTCTCTTTGATATCCTCTGCATGTAGCCTTCCCGATCTGCTGATTTCCCAGTGCTCTTGGCCACTTTAAAGGCTCTCTCTTTCTCTTTGATACATTTCCTGACTTCCTTTGTCTACCATGACTATCTAACCCCTCCGCAGATAATCTTTCTTTTCTTTGGGATGAGCCTCTGTACTCTGTCCTCAATTACACCCAGAAACTCCTGCCATTGTTGATCTACTGTCTCCCCCACTAGCCTCTGCTTACAATCGGTTTTCATCAGGTCCTCTCTCATGCCCTCGTAATTATCTTTATTTAACTGTAGCACCATTACATCCGATTTTGCCTTCTCTCTTTCAGACTGAACCCAACTATTTTACCTCCTAAGTGTTCCCTTACTTTAAGATCTTTTATAAAGTCTGGCTCATTACATAGCACGAAGTCCAGAATACCCTGCTCCCTTGTGGGCTCCATCACAAGCTGTTCCAAAGAGCCGTCCTGTAAGCATTCCATGAACTCGATTTCTTCGGATCCACCAGCAACATTCCTCACCCAGTCCACCAGTATATTGAAGTCTCCCATGATCACCGTGACCTTGCCTTTCTGACATGCCTTATCCATTTCCTGGTACATCTTGCGCCCCTGGTCCTGACCACTGCTGGGAGGTCTGTACAGAACTCCCAATATGGGTTTTTTTTGGCCTGTGTGGATCCTCAACTCCACCCACACAGAGTCCACATCATCTGACCTGATGTCATTCAGTGGCATAGATTTAATTTTATTCTTAACTAACAAGGCCACCCCGCCCCCCTCTGCCCACCTGCCTGACTTTTCGATAAGTTGTAAACCCTTGCTTGTTTAACTGCCAGTCCTGGCCCCACTGTAACCACGTCTCTCATGCCTACTGCATCATAATCATTTGCGATGGTTTGTGCTGTTAATTCATCTACTCTGTTACAAATACTACGAGCATTCAGGTAAAGTGCCTTAAAGCTAATTTTCTTATCCACGTGATTTCCAAAGTCTCCAGAAATATGTCCGAAGTTATCCTTCCTTTTTCCTTCATTGCGAG
>NW_025169729.1:0-1755 GCF_004010195.1 Chiloscyllium plagiosum | reverse complement strand
AGGCCCCTCCCCATCTCCATTGTATCCGTCCCTGGGACCGCTGCCCCGCCCACTCGCTTTGCGTCACCAGAATAACCGCGCATGCGCCTCGTCCCAAACAATATGGCGGCCACGGCCCAGGTCCCAGGAATTAAACTCAGGGCTGAAACCGCGAGACCCGCTAATTCTTATTCGGTTCGCGGAACCTTTATTGGGCATTACCAAGACGGATTGCACCACCTCTCCTACCGCTGGCTCTATTATTCCTCCGGGACCACCCCCTCCCCGCCATGATGTGGAGACTGAAAAAGGGGCATTCAGTCAATGTGCGCATGCTCCAAGTGCTCAACCGGCGCCTGCGCACCGGCGTCCTTTGGGGTAGACATCGCGCGCCCTCTTCAGGAATGTCCTAGAACTTCATCCTGCAGCCAGATCTCAGTGATGACCATTCAGTCAGACTGTGGTCTTCTCTCACTCACTTTCCTTCTCTTTAATTAGCTTCACAGAATATGTGAAGGGGTTAGCACTGCTGCCTCACAGCGCCAGAGACCCGGGTTCAATTCCCACCTCAGGCGACTGACTGTGTGGAGTTTGCACGTTCTCCCCGTGTCTGCGTGGGTTTCCTCCGGGTGCTCCGGTTTCCTCGCACAGTCCAAAAATGTGCAGGTCAGGCGAATTGGCCACGCTAAATTTCCCGTAGTGTTAGGTAAGGGGTATGGGTGGGTTACACTTCGGCAGGTCGGTGTGGACTTGTTGGGCCGAAGGGCCTGTTTCCACACTGTAATGTAATCTAATCTAATCTAAATGGGACAGTCTGTGGTCAGGAAGCAGAATCCGGTATCATAATAGAATTGGAAAGATTGTTTCTTATTTTATGATTGGAATATTGTTCAATTCTGAACTTGGATGGAGAAAACACCAAGTGAGGAGAAACTGTGCACCTGTCCTGTGTGTGGATGAAATCATCTGAACTGTCAAGATATAATCACAGTCATGCTGGGGAGAAAGCATAATATGAGGACAGTGAAGGAGGATTCAAATCCCCACCTCAACTGGAAATTCAGCAATGCAGTCACACTGAGGAAGGGCCATTCATCTGCTCCAAGTGTGGGATTCACTCAGTCTTATCAACTGCAGACAGACCATAGAGTTCACCCAGATAAAAGACCTTTTTAAATCACAAGACTGTGGAAAATGCCATAGAAATTCTGGGCAACTGATGTGCCATTGACGTATTCGAATAGAGGAGAGACCAATCAGGAGTTCACACCGCGGCATTAAGTTTAGGCAATCATTTCAACTCACTACACACCAGCGAGATCACACTGCGTACAGGCTGAGAACCTGCTCTGACTGCGGCAAGACGTTCATTCAGTCATCCAGCTGCAGACATATAGGCAAACTCAGACTGTTCCCCTGAGCCGAATGAGAAGGCATTCTGTACCATATCCTATGTGCAAAAACACCGGTGAGTTCACACAAGGGTGAGACCATTTCGTTGCATTGTGTTTCGGGAGGGATTTACTCACTCTTCTGCCCTACTGGGAGGCCAGTGAGTTCACACTGAGACTGGGCCATTTAAATGTCCAGACTGTGGGAAGTGCTTTAAACGTTCCAGGGAATTGATGTCCCATCAACATGTTCACAATGAGCAGAAAACTTTCTGGGGCTCTCACTGCAGGACCAGGTTCAGTCAATCGTCTGACATCAAACATCAGTGAGTTCACACCAGGGAGAGGCCAATCACCTGCTCTGTGTGTAAGGAGGGTTTGCTCG
>NW_025169728.1:0-1755 GCF_004010195.1 Chiloscyllium plagiosum | reverse complement strand
CTCACACTTATTTCGTCACTGTCACCCTGATCTCATCACCCTTACTGCGTCACTATCTCCCTGATCCCCTCACACTTACTGCGTCACGATCATCCTGACTCGCTCACACTTACTCTGTCACTATCAGCCTGATCCCCTCACACTTAATGCGTCACTATTACCCTGACACCCTCACACTTACTCTGTCACTATCACCCTGTTCCCAACTCACTTACTGCGTCACTATCTCCCTGACCCCATCACATGTATTGAGTCACTATCACCCAGATCCCCTCAAACTTGCCACATCACTATCACCCTGACCCCTCACACTCACTGCACCACTATCTCCCTGATCCCCTCACACTTACAGTGTCACTATCACCCTGAACCCATCACACTTACTGCGTCACTATCACACTGACACCTTCAAACTTATTGCGTCACTATCACCCTGATCCCATAACATTTACAGCGTCACTATTACCATGATCGCCTCACACTGACTGCGTCATTATCACCCTGATACCCTCACACTTACTGCGTCATTATCACCCTGATCCCTCACACTTATTGCGTCATTATCACCCTGATTCCCTCACACTTACTGCATCACTATCATCCTGACCCAATCACATTTACTGTGTCACTATCAAACTGACACCCTCAAACTTATTGCGTCACATCCCCTCACACTTACTGTATCACTACCACAGTGATACCCACACACTTACTGCGTCACTATCACCAAGATGCCCTCACACTTACTGCATCACTATCTCCCTGATCCCATCACACTTACTTTGTCACTATCACCCTGTACCGCTGACACTTAATGCATCACTATCACACTGACACCCTCAAACGTACTGCGTCACTATCACCCTGATCCGATCAAAATTACTGCGTCACTAGTTCCCTGATCCCATCACACTAACTGTGTCACTGTCACACTGATACCTTGACACTTCCTGCGTCACCATCTCCCTGACCCCTCACACTTCCTGCATCACTATCACCCTGACGCCCTCACACTTATCGTGTCACTATCACCCTGATCCCTTCACACTTACTGCGTCACTATCTCCCTGACCCCTCACACTTCCTGCGTCACTATCACCCTGACACCCTCACACTTACTGTGTCACTATCAGCCTGATCCTCTCACACTTACTGCGTCACTATCTCCCTGATCCCATCACCCTTACTGTTTCACTATTACCCTGATCCCATCACACTTACTGCGTCACTATCACAGTGATACCCTCACACTTCCTGCGTCACTATCACCGTGATCCCATCACACTTACTGTGTCACTATCACCCTGTACCCCTGACACTTACTGCGCCACTATCACACTGACACCCTCAAACGTAGTGCGTCACTATCACCCTGATCCCATCAAAATTACTGCGTCACTATCTCCCTGAACCCATCACACTTACTGTGTCACTGTCACACTGATACCTTGACACTTACTGCGTCACTATCTTCCTGACCCCTCACACTTCCTGCATCACTATCACCCTGACGCCCTCACACCTACCGTGTCACTATTACCCTGATCCCATCACACTTACTGTGTCACTATCACCCTGATACCTTCACACTTACTGCGTCACTATCTCCCTGACCCCTCACACTTCCTGCGTCTCTACCACCCTGACAGCCTCACACTTACTGCGTCACTATATCCCTGATCATATCACCCTTATTGCGTCACTATCGCCGTGACCCCATCACACTTACAGCGTCACTATCACCCTGACCCCTCA
>NW_025169727.1:0-1755 GCF_004010195.1 Chiloscyllium plagiosum | reverse complement strand
TTCATGTGTCACAGGCCTCCGGTCCGAGAGCATCCTTCCACTATAACCCTCTGTTTATTACCATCAAGCCAATTGTGTATCCAATTTGTCAGCTCCCTCTGGATTCCATGCGATTCTAACCTTCCAGACCAGCCTATCAAGAATAATCTTGTCAAATGCCTTACTGAAAACCATACAGACTATGTCTACTGCGCTGCCCTCATAAACATTCCTGGTCACTTCATCAAAGAACTCAAGCAAATTTGTGAGGCATAATCTCCCACTCAAAAAGTCATGCAATCGTTCCAGTCTAAAAGCAACTATTAATAATGATTATTAAAATAAATAACAACAAACAATAATAAATAATAGTAAGATGACATTTTCTGTGGACAATGAATTATCCATGGTTTGTCGCAGTGGAACGTGCATCAATGGTGAAGGGCAGAATAGATTTTATGGAGAAAGTGAGGACTGCAGATGCTGGAGATCACAGCTGAAAATGTGTTGCTGGAAAAGTGCAGCAGGTCAGGCAGCATCCAAGGAGCAGGAGAATCGACGTTTCGCGCATGAGCCCTTCTACAGGAAGGGCTTCAGGATGATTCCTGAAGAAGGGCTCATGCCCGAAACGTCGATTCGCCTGCTCATTGAATGCTGCCTGACCTGCTGCGCTTTTGCAGCAACACAGAATAGATTTTGTAACTGTGTCATTGAACTGCGTTGAAAAAAAGCAAGGGTGGCATAGTGGTTTAGTTATGACTGCTGCCTCATAGTGCCACAGATCCGGGTTTGATTTCAGCCTCAGGTTACTCTCTTTTGGAGTTTGCACATTCTCCCTGTGTTTGCGTGGGTTTCCTCTGGGAGTTTCATTTTCCTTACACAATCCAAATATGTACAGGTCAGGTGAATTGTCCACAGTCTTATGTGCATTAGTTCGGGATAAATATAGATTAGGGGCATAGGACTGGGTGGGTTAATATTCAGAAGGTCGGTGTGGCCTTGTTGGGCCAAATGGCCTGTTTCCGTACTTTAGGAAATTGAAAAAAATAAACCATTTCTAATCAAACCCTAAGTTTCCAAACGTGTGCATATCTTATCCCTCAGAATCTTCTCAAGTAACCTCTCTACTACAGATGTTAGGCTTCCCGTTCTCTCGTTCCCAGATTTGCCTTTGCTTCCCTTCTTGAATAATGGTACAAAGTTTGCTACACTTCAATATCCTATAACCTAACCTGCGGCTAACGATGATGCAAAAATATCACGCAGGTCCCCGTAGTTTCTTCTGTAGCCTCTTGCAGTCTTCTTGGAATGCATCTGTTTAGGACCAGGAGATTTATCCACCTTCATACAGTCTAATGCATCCAACACGTTCTCTCCGGTGATATTGACTAACCCCAAGATAACACCACGACCTTTGTTAACATCTCAAGTCTTCTTGTATTTCTCCACAGTAAAGAGAGAGGAGAAATATTCATTGAGAATCTCACACATCTCCTATGGTTCTAGACATGCATGTCCACTTTGGACCTTGAGGGGTCATATTCTCATGTAGTTATTCTTTTAACTTTAATATGGTTAAAGAACCTCTTTGGATTCACCCTAATCTTTTCAGACAAGGCTATCGTGTGCGCCCTTTTCGCCCTCCTGATTTCCTTCTTCGGTAAACTCCTGTATTCCCTGTACACCGCCAGGGATTCCCTCGATCCCAGCTGCATGGACCTCAGCCACACCTCCTTTTTGTCTGTCAAAGCATCAATATCTCCTGACATCCAGGGT
>NW_025169726.1:0-1755 GCF_004010195.1 Chiloscyllium plagiosum | reverse complement strand
CAAAATCATGAAGGGTATAGCCAGGGTGGATAGTGATAAGCTTTTTCACAAGGTGAGGGATTCAATAATGAGAGGTGACACATTCAAGGTGAAAGGTGAAAAGTTTAAGAGAGATAATCGTTGGAAGTATTTTACACCGAAGGTGGTAGGTGCCTGGATTGTGTTGCCAGCAGGGGTAGTAGAAGCAATCACCGTAGATTCATTTCAGGTGCGCCTGGACAGATACATGACTAGGTGGGGTGCAGAATGATACAGATGTTTAGCAATTGGGTGATAGATTGAGACAGGGGATTTGGATCAGCTCAGGCTTCGACATCCAAAGTGTCTGTTCCTGGACTTTAAATTTTCTCTGCTCTTTGTTCTTCTTTGTTACTACTCTGCCAACTTCATGCTACATTGCTGCATCCCAGAGAATGACATTGTCAATTCTAATTATCACAGAGGGAATGAGAACATGACATGTGGTTGTGTCGGAATGGAAGTGATGTATGCTGGATTGGAGTGTTAACTGGGAGCAAGAGGCTGATGTGGAGACGATGTGATCAAAAACAGGTCTAACTGTCAAAGTAACAAAACAGCTCATTGTTAAGGAAAATTTCAGAGAATGCTTTCAATTAATCGACCTCTCGCTGAAGGGCCGAGCACGCTTCAGGTGAGCTACTCTGCAGTGCGTTTAATGCTGCTGTTGTATCTTAATAATCTCATAAACGGAGACAAATATGATCTTCCTCCCCGCCTTTGACCAGGAGCACTCCAAGCTTTGTCATTTCTTGCGCCTCTGTGCCGTCACAGAAGAAACACGTGCTCACCTTCAAACCAGTCAATCCATTTCCATACCGTGGTTGTGACATCAATTCTCATGCAGCAGCCTTTACCACATAGAGGAGAGATTATTGGAACATCAGGCTCTGGAAAAGGATACAGGGAAGCACTGAGGAAAAGAAAATTTAGTAGGAAATACATTTTTCTGCGGACTTCCGCATCATTTATTTCACTTGCTCATTTAGCTCTATCTTGTCTATTGTGTGCAGTTCTGCAATTCACATGATAGCGCGGATATGATAGCACTGGAAATGATGCAGCAGAGATTTACCAGAATATTGTTTATGTAGAAGAGTTTCAGTTATGAAGATAAATTGGACAGACTGGAGGCGTTTTTCTTAGAGCAGAAGAGATTGAGAGGAAACATGATTGAGATTGTACAAAATAATCAGGAATACGGAATGCATAGACTGGAATAAAGGCTTCTTTTTGATGGTGAGATCGATCACGGAGGGGGGGGGGGAGGGTGGCATAGATTCAAGAATAGAAGAGGAAAGATTTGAATGAATGTGCAGACAATTGTTTTGAAACAGCCGTTGAACAAAACCTGGAACTCAGTGCATGCAAAGGTTGCAGAGGCAAAAATCCTCATAACTTACAGAAGTATTCAGATGTGAATTTGTGATGCCATGACATACAAGGCTTTAGGCCAAGTAATTTGAAAAAAGAGTTCGGATAATTAAGCGAATGTTAATTTCCAGTATTAACAAACAGGCTTCTTTTGGCATGGAATTCCTGGGTAGTACCACCGCCTGTCACTGCATGAGGTCGGCTTCAATTCGCTTCTATGACATGCGCTTGCATATTGAAAGGGCTCAGTGAGTGGAACTGCGCCATTCAGCGTCAGAAACACGCCTTCGATTCAAGTCTTGTGTGACTGACTGTGTGGAATTCACACAGACCTGCTCTCTCTCTCTCCTGTGTGAGTTTCCT
>NW_025169725.1:0-1755 GCF_004010195.1 Chiloscyllium plagiosum | reverse complement strand
TGCTCATTAGCCCTTATTGAAACTTGTGTAAAGATTTCTGATAATTCAAATACACGATATCCCCTAAACCACAACACCCCTCCTACACCCTTACAATTCTGCCATTTATATTCATACCAACAAATTAAATCCAACAGGCTTAAAAACAAATTATTTTATCAAAAGTGTTTCTAAGTGGCCAGTTATTGTCTCTTGACATATCATTTCTAACAATATCAGTATGCTGGGGCAGATGCTGGGAAGTTAGAAAACTTAAGAGTGCAGCAACGAAACAGGCCATTCGCCCCACCAGGTCTATGCTGTCCATGGTGTTATTCTAAACTAGTCCCATCTGCCTACACATGGTCCATATCCCTCTATTCTAAACTAGTCCCATCTACCTGCACATGGTCCATATCTCTCTATTCTAAACTAGTCCCATCTACCTGCACATGGTCCATATCCCTCTATTCTAAACTCGTCCCATCTACCTGCACATGGTCCATATCCCGCTATTCTAAACTAGTCCCATCTATCTGCACATGGTCCATATCCCTCTATTTTAAACTAGTCAGATCTACATGCACATGGTCTATATCCCTCGATTCTAAACTAGTCCCATCTACCTGCTCATGGTGCATATCCCTCTATTCTAAACTAGTCCCATCTACCTGCACATGGGCTATATCCGTTTATTCTAAACTAGTCCCATCTACCTGCACATGGTCCACATCCCTCTATTCTAAACTAGTCCCATCTACCTGCACATGGTCCATATCCCTCTATTATAAACTAGTCCCATCTACCTGCACATGGTCCATATCCCTCTATTATAAATTAGTCCCACCTACCTGCACATGGTCCATATCCCTCTATTCTAAACTAGTCCCATCTACATGCACATGGTCCATATCCCTCTATTCTAAACTAAATCCCATCTACCTGCACATGATCCATATCCCTCTATTCTAAACTGGTCCGAACTACCTGCACATGGTCTATATCCCTCTATTCTAGACTAGTCCCACCTACCTGCACATGGTACATATACCTCTATTCTAAACTAGTCCCATCAATCTGCACAAGGTCCATATCCTTCTATTCTAGACTAGTCCCATCTACCTGCACATGGTGCATATCCCTCTATTCTGAACTAGTCCCATCTACCTGCACATGGTCCATATGCCTCTATTCTAAACTAGTCCCATCTACCTGCACATGATCCATATCCCTCTATTCTAAACTTGTCCCAACTACCTGCACATGGTCCATATCCCTCTATTCTAGACTAGTCCCACCTACCTGCACATGGTACATATACCTCTATTCTAAACTAGTCCCATCTGCTTGCACATGGTCCATATCCCTGCATTCTAAACTAGTCCCACCTACCTGCACATGATCCATATCCCGCTATTCTAAACCAGTCCCATCTGCCTGCACATGGTCCATATCCCTCTATTCTAAACTAGTCCCATCTACCTGCACATGGTCCATATCTCTCTATTCTAATCTAGTCCCAACTACCTGCACATGGTCCATATCCTTCTATTTTAGACTAGTCCCATCTACCTGCACATGGTGCATATCCCTCTATTCTAAACTAGTCCCAACTACCTGCACATGGTCCATATCCCTCTATTCTAAACCCTTTTCAAATCTTCCACATCCTTCTTATAAGGCGGTGACCAGAACTGTACACAATACTCCAAGTTCGACCGCACTAGTGTTTTGTAGAGCTGCAGCATAACCTCATGTTTCCAGAACCGATCCCTC
>NW_025169724.1:0-1755 GCF_004010195.1 Chiloscyllium plagiosum | reverse complement strand
CCAATTTAGGTGCAATCCGTCCTTTTTGTACTGGTCACTTCTACCCCAAAACAGCTTCCAATGATCCAAAAATGTGAATCCTTCTCCCATACACCAGCTCCTCAGCCATGCATTCATCTGCTCTATCCTCCTATTCCTGCCCTTACTAGTTCGTAGCAACGGGAGTAATCCAGATATTACTACTCTCAAGGACCTCTTTAAATTCCTGCCTAACTCTCTGTAATCTCCCTTCAGAATCTCAACCTTTTCCCTTCCTATGTCGTTGGTTCCAATGTGTACAATGACATCCTACTGGTCCCTCTCCCCCTTGACAAAATTTTGTCACTCTCTCTGAGACATCCTTGATCCTAGCACCCGGGAAGCAACACACCATTCTGATTTTTCGCTGCTGGCCACAGAAACATCTGTCTGTACCTCAGACTAGAGAGTCCCCTATCACAATCAATCGTTTGGAACCTGACGTACATCTCATTACATTAGAGCCAGTCTCAATACCAGAAACCTGGCTGTTTGTGCTACATTCCCCTGAGAATCCATCATCCTCTACATTTTCCAAAACAGCATACCTGTTTGAAATGGGGATAGCCGCAGAAGACTCCTGCACTACCTGTCTACCTCCCTTACCTTTCCTGGAGCTAACCCATCTATGTGACTGTATCTGAGACTTTACCCCCTTACTATAACTGCCATCTATCACATCCCCTTGCTCTTGTAAATTCCTCATTGCCTCATTCCATTCGATGTGATAGGATTCACAACCAATGGTACTTATTGCAGATATAACTCTCAATAACCCCTAAACTCTCCCTAAACTCCCGCACCCGACAAGAAGAGCATATCACTCTACCAAAGGCCATTTTTGCTTCTTTCAGTATATAGACCCAGAAAATAGTGCTGTCTTATTCCTCTACAAAACACTGCACCAGGTTAAATTAATATTTATCGCTTATTTTATAGCCACGCTTAAAATTCACTTATCTGCTTCTGTGCTGTGACCTTTCCCAAACAGGTTCCTCCAAGGTCAGTTGTGAATTTCACTGTTTGTTAATTTTCCCAGATGCACTCCGATGTCCAGTGATATATGAATTCAATAACAACGGCAGTAACTGCTAACTCTGTCAGTTAGCAATGTGGGTTTCTTTCTCTCTCTCTCCTGCACTGACCTCACCATGTGCTTCCTTTGTCTGTTCTTCTCCCTTTTAAAAGTGTTGTTGTTTTGACTTTTGTTTTCTCTAAAGTTCCAAAACAATGCAATAGCACATAAAACAGTAATTGCTGCTCCTGGAATTCAAGGAAATCACCTCCAATGCCAAGAATACCCCAAAAAAAGAACAGCTGTTACAGCCAGATATTCTTCCCCTCCTCCATCTTGGATAACCCTGCAGTTTGTCATTGGTCTCCAATAATTTATTGTCAAACTGTGATGAAGTGCTGAATTTTGATTTCTGAGGCTGAGTGGAAATGGACTGAACAGTAGAAATGATTTCTGTGCAGATGCTGAGTGAATATTTACCATGATTATGTATTATATATTACATATTCAGGTGCCACTAAATGCCAAATTTTAGTGGCAGGTGGGCAGAATGTTCTGTTCCCCCAACAGGAACATCCAAGCTCCAAAAATCAGGAAGCATACATAAAAGGCAGTTGGATAGCGTTTCAGTCTCTGCAACCCAGGAGCGTTACTCAATCTCTGCTCACCACACCCACAATTATGTAAGGTGCATGATACGTATATAAAATACACACACAAGA
>NW_025169723.1:0-1755 GCF_004010195.1 Chiloscyllium plagiosum | reverse complement strand
GATGGACTCTCTTTATCTCTTTTCTGAAGGCTTCCAGTTTTCCAGCCGTCCCTTTACCTTGAACATGTGCCCCCAATTAGCTTTTAAATATTCTTGTCTAATTCCGTCAAAATTGGCCTTTCTCCAATTTAAATTTCATGTTTTAGATCTGGTCTATCCTTTTACATCGCTATTTTAAAACTAATAGAATTATTGTCTCTGACCCTAAAGTGCTCCCTCACCGACACCTCAGACACTGGCCCTGTCTTATTTCCTAAGAGTAGGTCAGGTTTTGCACTTTCTCTTCTGGGTACATACACATACTGAATCAGAAAATGTTCAAGTACACAATTAAACATCACTATTTTAAAACTAATAGAATTATTGTCTCTGACCCTAAAGTGCTCCCTCACCGACACCTCAGACACTGGCCCTGTCTTATTTCCTAAGAGTCGGTCAGGTTTTGCACTTTCTCTTCTGGGTACATACACAGACTGAATCAGAAAATGTTCAAGTACACAATTAACAAATTCCTCTCCATCTAAATCGTTAACACTATGGCAATCCCAGTTTATGTCTGTAAATTTAAAACCCCTGTCATAACCATCCTTTTATTCTTACAATTAACTGAGATCTACTTACAAATTTGTTTTTTCAATTTCCCTCTGACTATTAGGGGTTCAAAATACAATCCCAATAATGTTACCATCCCTTTCTTATTTCCCAGTTCCACCCAAATAACTTCCCTGGATGTATTTCCGGGACTATCCTTCCTCAGTACAACTGTAATGCTATTCCTTAGCAAAAAAGCCACAACCCCTCCTCTCTTGCCTCCCTTTCTGTCTTTCCTTTTGCATTCGTAACCTGGAACATTAAGTTGCCAGTCCTGTCCATCCCTGAGCCATGTTTCTGTCATACTTATGATATCCCAGTGCTATGTTCCTAATGATGGCCTGAATTAATCTACCTTCCCTGTTAGGCCTCTTGCATTGAAATAAATGCAATTTAATTTATCAGTCCTCCCTGGTTCTCTGCTTTTTCCTGCCTGCCCTGACTGTTTGACTAGCTTCTTTACTCAACTGGACCGGTCTCAGAGCTTTGCTCACTATCTCCCTGGGTCCCATCGACCCATCTTACTAAATGAAATCCTCCCGAGCAGATCGAGCAAATTTCCCTGCCTGTATATTAGTCCCCTTTCAATTTAGGTGTAATCCGTTCTTCTTGTTCAGGTCAATTCTGCCACAAAAGAGATTCCAATGATCCAAAAATGTGAATCCTTCTCCCACACACCAGCTCATCAGCCATGCATCCTCTTCCTGCCCCCACTAGGTTGTCGCACCAGGACAAATCCAGATATTACTGCTCTATCGGACCTACTTTTTAAAGTCCTGCCTAACTTTATAATCTCCCTTTAGAATCTCAACATTTTCCCTGCTTTGCTGTTGGTTCCAATGTGCACAATGACTTCTTGTTGGCCCCTCTCCCCTGTGAGAACATTCTGCAACCTCTCTGAGACATCATTTATCCTGGCACCAGGGATACAACACACCATTCTGATTTTTCGCTGTTGGCCACAGGAAACTCTGTCTGCACTTCGGACTAGAGAGTCCCCTAAAACAATCGATCTATTGGAACCCGATGTACCATCATTGCATTAGAGCCAGACTCAATACCAGAAACTTGGCTGTTTGTGCCACGTTCCCCTGAGAATCGATCATTCCCTACATTTTCCAAAACATCATGCCTGTATGAAATGGGGATAGCCACAGAAGACTC
>NW_025169722.1:0-1755 GCF_004010195.1 Chiloscyllium plagiosum | reverse complement strand
TAGAGCGGGTCCCGGTGTAATCCGTGTCTGAGTAATCCGGATCATTAGAGCGGGTCCCGTGTAATCCGTGTCTGAGGGATCCGGATCATTAGAGCGGGTCCCGGTGTAATCCGTGTCTGAGTGATCTGGATCATTAGAGTGGGTCCCGGTGTAATCCGTGTCTGAGTGATTCGGATCATTAGAGCGGGTCCCGGTGTAATCCGTGTCTGAGTGATCCCGATCATTAAAGTGTGTCCCGGTTAATCCGTGTCTGAGGGATCCGGATCATTAGAGCGGGTCCCAGTGTAATCCGTGTCTGAGGAATCCGGATAATTAGAGCGGGTCCCGGTGTAATCCGTGTCTGAGTGAGCCGGGTCATTAGAGCGGGTCCCAGTGTAATCCGTGTCTGAGTGATCCGGATCATTAGAGCGGGTCCCGGTGTTATCCGTGTCTGAGTGATCCGGATCATTAGAGCGGGTCCCGGTGTAATCCGTGTCTGAGTGATCTGGATCATTAGAGCGGGTCCCGGTGTAATCCGTGTCTGAGGGATCCGGATCATTAGAGCCGGTCCCGGTGTAATCCGTGTCTGAGTGATCCGGATCATTAGAGCGGGTCCCGGTGTAATCCTTGTCTGAGTGTTCCGGATCATTAGAGCGGGTCCCGGTGTAATCCGTGTCTGAGTGATCCGGATCATTTGAGCAGATCCCAGTGTAATCCATGTGTGAGTGATCCGAATCATTAGAGCGGGTCCCGGTGTAATCCGTGTCTCAGGGATCCCGATCATTAGAGCGGGTCCTGGTGTAATCCGTGACCGAGAGATCCGGATCGTTAGAGCGGGTCCCACTGTAATCCGTGTCTGAGGGATCCGGATGGTTCGAGTGGGTCCCAGTGTAATCCGTGTCTGAGTGATCCTGATCATTAGAGCTGGTCCCGGTTTAATCCGTGTCTGAGTGATCCGGATCATGAGAGCAGGTCCCGGTGTAATCCTTGTCCCTGTGATCCGGATCATTAGAGCGGGTCCCGGTGTAATCCGTGTCTGAGTGATCCGGATCATTTGAGCGGGTCCCGGTGTAATCCGTGTCTGAGTGATCCGGATCATTAGAGCGGGTCCCGGTGTAATCCTTGTCTGAGGGATCTGGATATTTTGGAGCGGGTCCCGGTGTAATCCGTGTCCCTGTGATGCGGATCATTAGAGCGGGTCCCGGTGTAATCCGTGTCTGAGGGATCCAGATCATTAGAGTGGGTCCCGGTGTAATCCGTGTCCCTGTGATCCGGATCATTAGAGCGGGTCCCGGTGTAATCCGTGTCTGAGGGATCAGGATCATTAGAGCGGGTCCCAGTGTAATCCGTGTCTGAGTGATCCGGATCATTAGAGCGGGTCCCGGTGTAATCTGTGTCTCAGGGATCCCGATCATTAGAACGGTTCCTGGTGCAATCCGTGTCTGAGTGATCCGGATCATTAGAGCGGGTCCCGGTGTAATCAGTGTCTGAGAGATCCGGATCATTAGAGCAGGTCCCAGTGTAATCCGTGTCCCTGTGATCCGGATCATTAGAGAGGGTCCCGGTGTAATCCGTGTCTGAGTGATCCGGATCATTAGAGCGGGTCCCGGTGTAATCCCTGTCCCATGATCCGGATCATTAGAGCGGGCCCGGTGTAATCCGTGTCTGAGTGATCCGGATCACTAGAGCGGGTCCCAGTGTAATCCGTGTCTGAGTGATCCGGATCATTAGAGCGGGTCCCAATGTAATCCGTGTCTGAGTGATCCCGATCATTAG
>NW_025169721.1:0-1755 GCF_004010195.1 Chiloscyllium plagiosum | reverse complement strand
GGGAGAAAGTGCATGTTCTCTGCTTTTGAGATTTTCAATTGACTTAAATGATTTTTTGTTAGTTGAGGGTTACAGGACCAAGGTGGAGTTAAGGCACATCAGCCATGACTCAGTTAAGTGCCAGAACAAATTTATGGGGCTTTTTTTAAAGAGTAGATTCCCTACAGTATGGAAACAGGCCATTTGGCCCAACATGTCCACACCGACCCTCTGAAGAATAATCCACCAAGACCCATTCCCCATTCTATATTTACCCCTGACTAATGCACCTAACATTAGAAGGCTGAATGGCCTTCTGCTGAATCATGTTTTTTGGTGGGGGGCATGATGGCTCAGTGGTTAACACTGCTGTCTCATAACACCAGGGATCTGGCTTCAATTCCAGCCTCGTACGATCGTCTGTGTGGAGTTTGCATGTTCTCCCTGTGTCTGTGAGGGTTTGTTCTGGGTGCTCTGGTTTCCTCCCACAGTGAAAAGATGTGCAGGTTAGGAGGATTGGCCATACTAAATTGCCCATTGTGTCTAAGGTGTACAGATTAGATGGGTTTGTCACGGGAAATGCAAGGTTACAATGATAGGCTAAGGGAGTGGGTCTGGGTGGGATGCTCTTGGAAGTGTTGTTGTGCACTTGATGGACTGAATGACCTGTCCCACACAGTAGGGATTCTATGGTTCAAGTACCATCTGCATTGCATGTGACAGAGTCTGTAGATTGTGTGTATGATTTATCATTCACCTCAGAACCCATGAAATGAGAGTAGAAGCAAATTATCCTGACTCTGGTGGGCTGCTTCAGAAGATATCTTGGGGACCAAGTCAGATAGAAAGTGAAAAAGAGCTTCTAACATAATAGAAATGTATGTATATTACTAACTTAAGTCATTGCATGACCAGAATAATTCAGTGCTTTATAAAAATCAAGGCACTTGTGGTGCAATGGTAGTGTCATTACCTCTGAGCCAGGAAGTTAGAGTCCCACCTGTTCCAGATATAGGTCATAACATCTCTGAACAAATTGATTTTTAAAAAATCAATCTCTAATCAATATGGGGTGGCACGGTTGCTCATTAGTTAGGACTGCTGCCTCACAGTGCCAGGGACCCGGATTCAATTCCAGCCTTGGGAGACTTGTCTGTCTGTGTGGAGTTTGCACATTCTCTGCGTGTCTGCGTGGGTTTCCTCTGGGTGCTCTGGTTTCCTCCTACAATCACAAAGATGTGCAGATTAGGTGAATTGGCCGCACTAAATTACCCATAGTGTTCAGGGATGTGTAGGCTTGGTGCATTAGTAAGGGGTAAATATAAGGTATGGGAATGAGTCTGGGTGGGTTACTCTTTGGAGGATCAGTGTGGACTTATTGGGCCAAAAGGGCCTGTTTCCACACTGTCAGGATTCTAATTCTAATTCTAATTCTAATATCTAAAAATCACTGCAGGATTACTTTAGGCTCATCTAAAGCAATGAGAGGATTCTCCTGACTGTCAAGAGTATTGGTCACTTTTTTTGCACTGTTCTGTTGTTTACATCGAAAAACCCATTAGTATACATTTCAGCACTAAGTAGTCACAGAAGTATAATGACTTGTTGCCTATAAAAAGCCCTAATGATTTTAAAAGAAGACTAAAACACCAAAGTAAGTATTTTAGCATTCAGCAGTTGAAACCCAGAGGATTATATGCTATTTTAAAGCAGAACACCCAACTCACAACATATTACTTTCTGCCTTTACCATAAGACCATAAGACATAGGAGTGG
>NW_025169720.1:0-1755 GCF_004010195.1 Chiloscyllium plagiosum | reverse complement strand
CCCTCCACCACCACCCTCTGTCTTCTAGCTCTGGGCCAGTTCTGTATCCAAATGGCGGGTTTTCCCTGTATTTCATGATATTTAACCTTGCTCACCAACCTCCCATGTGGAAACTTTTCGAACACCTTATTGAAGTCCATATCACTCACATGGACCGCTCTGCCCTCGTCAATCCTTTTTGTTATTTCTTCAAAAGCCTCAAACAATTTCTTGAGAACATGATTTCCCACGCACAAAGCAATTCTGACTATCCCTAATTACGCACTGCCTTTCCAAATACATGGAAATCCTGTCCCTCATGATTCCCTCCTTCAACGTGCCCACCACTGACGTCAGGCGAACCGGTCTGTAGTTCCCTGGTTTTTCCTTACCATCTTGCTTAAACAGTGGCACCACGTTAGCCAACCTCCAGTCTTCTGGCACCTCATCTGTGACTATCAATGATAAAACTATTTCAGCATGGGGCACAGCAATCACTTCCCTAGCTTCCCATAGAGTTCTAGGGTACACCTGAACAGGTCCTGGCAAGGTCCTACGAAGTGTTCCTGAATCAAGAGACCGTGGAGTGCTGGTTCATATCGCTTCGAAAGTAGAGTCGCAGGTAGATAGGATAGTGAAGAAGGCATTTGATATGCATTCCTATATTGGTCAGAGTACTGAGTACAGGAGTTGGGAGGTCATGTTGTGGATGTACTGGACATTGGTTAGGCCACTGTTGGAATATTGCATGCAATTCTGGTCTCCTTCCTATCGGAAAGATGTTGTGAAAGATTTACAAGGATGTTGCCAGGGATGGAGGATTTGAGCTACATGGAGAGGCTGAAAAGATTGGGGCTGGTTTCCCTGGAGCGTCGGAGGTTAAGCGGTGACCTTATAGAGTTTAGCAAAATTATGAGGGGCATGGACAGGATAAATAGACAAAGTCTTTTCCCAAGGGTCGGGGCGTCCAGAACTAGAGGGTATGGTTTTAGGGTGAGAGAGGAAAGATATAAAAGAGACCTACGGGGCAACTGTTTCACACAGAGGGTGGTACGGGCATGGAATGAGCTGCCAGAAGAAGTGGTGGAGGCTGGTACAATTGCAACATTTAAGAGGCATTTGGATGGGTATATGGATAGGAAGGGTTTGGAGGGATAAGTGCCGGGTGCTGGCAGGTGGGACTCGATTCGGTAGGGATATCTGGTTGGCATAGACGTGTTGGACCGAATGGTCTTTTTCCAGGCTGTACATCTCTATGATTCTATGACCTGATAAGGTCTTAGAGACTTATCCACCTTTATATGTTTCAAGACATCCAGTACATCCTCCTCTGTAATATGGACATCTTGCAAGTTGACAGCATCTATGTCCCTACATTCTACATCTTCCATGTCCTCCTCACAGTAAACACTGATGTAAAACACTTGTTTAGTATCTCCCCATCTTCTGCAGCTCCACATGCTGGTTGCCTTGCTGATTTTCAAGGGGCCAGATTCTCTCCCTAGTTACCATTTTGTCCTGTAGGTTTTTATAAAATCCCTTGGGATTCTCCTTAACAATATTTGTCCAAGCTATCTCGTGCCCCCTTTTCACCCTCCTGATTTCCCACTGTAGTACACAACTACTGCCTTTATACTCTTCTCAGGATTCACACTCTCTCCTGAGATATGTTTACTTCTTTTTCTTCACTGAAACCTCAATTTCTCTCCATATCCTGTATTCCGTACACCTATCAGCTTTTCATTTCACCCTAACAGGAATACTGTACACTGTCTC
>NW_025169719.1:0-1755 GCF_004010195.1 Chiloscyllium plagiosum | reverse complement strand
ACACACACACAATGGGTGCTGGGGAAAAAATAAGCACTACTGCAGTTAGGCAGTAGTGTGGGGGTTATAAAAAGAATAAGGAAAAAAATAAACAGTAGATTTCCTGGTGGTGGAAATTGAATAAAGATTCGTACACCTTGTGTCTCTCACTGTGTCTCACACCTATATACACACACACACACTATAGATGCTGGGGAAAAAAATAAACAGGAGATTCTGAATCTCCTCAGTTTAGGGGACTGACTCTGTGCTGGCTGGTAGGTGTTACTGTCAGTATGTTACTGTTTATTTCTATTGCCTTTTTTTCTGGAAGGGGAAAACCTGATTCCTGAACTGGCTGAATTATTTAGCCAGTTTGTTAACTGGCATTCCTTTTAGTGAGGACTGATTGTTAAACTCCTGATGCACATAATGTGTTTCAGCTGAAACTCAGTTCTCATTAGGGGATTGTTGTTTCACTGGCTGGTTACAGCCTGTGTATTACTCTTTTTGAAAAAGGACAATGTTAATTTTGTGGTAGGGCTTAGCCCTTGGACTCTAGTTTCCTTTGTTTTTTTGTGTGTCTTCACTTTTTATTGGTGTTTGGACTGAGCCGTGTGGAAGACATATATTTTACCAGAGGAGCTGTTCCTGTGGGGAGGCCCTGGGACTGGGCCTCTGAAGATTGAACACCTGTGTGTGTGTGTGCTGGGAGGTGAGCATTTGCTGTATCTTGGCGTTTGGCAACAGACCTTTCCTTCAGTGGACCAAACCCCTGTGAGTTAACTGCACCTGTACTATGTTCCTGTGAGTGGGTCTGGTTTTCCAAGGCTGGGCCAGGACTCCATGGAGACTGAACACCTATGTGCTGTGGGGTGTGCATTTGCTGCCTTCAGGAGTGGACTCTGCCCTTGGTTGCGGACTCTGTTTTTAGCAACAGACTCTGCAGTTTGGAGTGGACTCTATTTCCAACATTGCACATTGAATACTGGAGTGGACTCTCCCTGGAAATGGATTCTATATTTTGAAGACTGTATAGATTTGGACTGTGTACCAGAAATGACTGTTTCTTTTGGTAATTTAACAGTATTGTGGTGTTTCCTGGGTCTATCACCTACACTGTCTTGTGTGTCCCTGGGTCTGGTAGGCCTTGCTGTGAGCTGGGAGGCTCATGAGTTGTCCTGAAAGCTGTCACCCCGAGAGCCGGAGGGTGGGTAGGCCACCCTAATGTCAGTTGGCTGTTCTGGGCGCTGTCGTCCCGTGAAGGGGTAATCGGAACAGGCTGTCCTAGAGGTGGTCGAAAGGTGTCAGAGCAGCTGAGAGCCAGAAGGCACGTAGAGGTGGGCTGAGATCCAGAAGTCTTGTGGGCTACCCTGCAATCTGTTGTCCCAGGGAAGGGGACGGGCTGGCCTAGAGGTGGCCGGAAGGTGTCAGGGTGGACTGAGAACTGGAAGGAGCATAGGGTTGACAGAGCCGGAGGGTGGGTAGGGGCGGGCTGCCTTAGAGTGGTCGGAAGGTGGGAGAGACGGAGGCTTGCTGGGTCTGTATTGTATGCACTGTTTATGTAACGGGATTGTTTTTATGTACAAATGTCATTGTCACTGTCTTGTCATATGTGAAACTGGGATTTGAGGTTTGTCCTCATCTCCCTGTAAACTGGTTGAACAGTAGGGTTTGGGGCTGAGCTTTGCTGCTCCTCTCCCTTGTAAAATTGCTGTTGTATGCAGCTGTAAATGTTCACTTTTTTGTAAACTGTTTTGTAATTTGTTAATAAAA
>NW_025169718.1:0-1755 GCF_004010195.1 Chiloscyllium plagiosum | reverse complement strand
TGTAACACGATTGCTGTAACATTCTCCAGCACCAACTGACACTCCCTATTGCTAGACAATTCTTCAGCAGCTACATACACGCTCTATCCCTGTACCTTTCTGCATCATTGACACCCTCCTTCTTCCTGTAATATTTTCCAGCATTTGCACCCATTCCCTCTTCCCAGAATATTTCCCAAAACCAACCACACTCACTTTCTCTGTGGCATTCTCCAGGATCTCCAACTCTCCCTAACACTGTAAAGTTCTCAACCACCGACAACCCTCTGCATTCGTATAGATTTCTTCAGCAACTGCACCCACTCCCTGTCCTTATATCATTCTCCAGCAATGACACTCACGCTATCCCTGTAACAATCCCCAACACTGACAACCACTCCTCATCCCTTTGTTATTTTCCAGCACCTACACCCCGTTATATCGCTGCAGCACTGACTCCCAATCCCTGTCGGTATTCCCCAGCCTCTATATCCCTTCATATCCTTGCAACATTCGACAGCATCTACACACACTCCCTTTCGCTGTAACATTTTCTAGTACTTACACAGACTCAATATCCCTGAAATATTCTCCAGCAGATTAACTCCTCCCTCTCTGAAACATTTTCCCTCACCTACACCCAATTGTGATACACGTAACATTCTCCAGCAACGACAGCACTCCCTACCACTGTATCTTCCTCCAGAAATTTACCCTTCGTTATCTCTATAAAATTCTCCAGAACCTACAGCTTTTCCTACCCCTGATACGTCCTCCAACTCCTGCACTCATCCCTATCCCTTAAAATTCTCAAAGATCATTTCCACTCTCTATCAGTTTAAACCGTCCTTATTAAACCTTCCCACCCTTTATTGCTGTAACACTGCCCAGCCTAAAGTACATCGTTATCTGGGTAAGATTCGCCAGCACCTCCACCTCTTCGCTTTTCTGTAACATGCTACACCACCTACACTCCTTCATATCCCTGTAACATTTTCGAGAAACTACTCTGAAGACCTATCCAGTTAAGAGTCTCCAGAACCTACGTCGTTCCCTAACCTTGATATCTCCTCCAGATACTGGACTCCTCCCTATCCCTGTAACATTTTTTTAGGACCAACCTCGGATCTGTATTCCTTTAAACACGTCCAGCCCCTGCCCACACCCTATTTCTTTAACCATGTCCAGTCTCGACAACTCTCCTTATCTGGGAAACAGACTCCCGCTTCCACGACCCTCCGTATCCCTTTAAAATATTCCATCATCCATACTTCTGCCGATCACAAAAACCTCTTTCAGCCCTGCACCAATCACTATCCTTGTCACATACTCCACCACCGAGACCGCGACTACTGTTGCAAGATTTGGCAGTCGTCATACCCTTCTCTACCTGTAACATTCTCTGGTAAATGGACAACAATTAAACCACCTCCAACATTCACATGTTTCCTTGTTAGTTGATGACGCAATACTAGGTGGGAATGCGGGTTCTAGTTTGAGAAAGATCAAAGTTGACGTCAATTGGTTTTGAATCCTCACATTGTGAGGTAGTAATTAACACGTGTGTCACCAGTTCTTTCTTCTCCTATATAACATAGTTTCAATATGTTCACATACTGTACTCGATACCTTATTAATACCATACTGATACGTACCCAGCATAAGTACGAGATAGTTCACCTGACTCAACTTCTTCTAAATTTGGTAGGGACGACTCAACCTGACTTTGAAGGGATCTACTACCACGTCATCCCTTCGGGAAAACGTCCGAATCAC
>NW_025169717.1:0-1754 GCF_004010195.1 Chiloscyllium plagiosum | reverse complement strand
TCCTATTGACGTTTGATTCAATGAATGAATGTAGTTTGCTCCATTGAATGTACTTTTCGAGTTTGGTTTATTGAATGTACTTTTGTCGTTTGATTCAATGAATCAATGGATGTAGATTGCTTCGTTGAATGAATGATGGCGGTTTGATTCACTGAATGAATATGTTAAGTTCGTTGCATGGAATCAAACAATTGAACTTACTATTGACATTTGATTAAATGAGTGAATGAGTGCAGATTCTTTCATTGAATGAAAGCATTAAGCTCGAGGCAATGAATTAATGATACAAGCACTACTCATTGAATTAACACGGGCAGTTTGAATTATTGAATATGTGCAGTTTGATTCACTCTATGAATATGCTAAGTTTGTTTCATTGAATCAATCAGTAACGTTTGATTAATTAAATGTACTTTCGTCGTTTGAGTCAATAAATCAATGAACTTCGTTGAATGAACAATAGCAGTTTGATACATTTTATGAATATGTGTTAAGTTCGTTACACGGAATGAATCAACAACGTTAGATTAATTGAACTTACTATTGACGTTTGATTCAATGAATGAATACAGACTCCATCATTGACTGAAAGTATTCAGCTCGAGGCAACGAATTAATGATGCAAGCACTACTCATTGAATTAACACCTGTAGTTTATTCTATTGAATTAATGGGTGCAACGAACTAAACACTGATTCGGTGAATTAAACTGCCATCATTCATTGAAATAAGTAATCTACATTCATCCATTCATTAAATCAAACGACGAAAGTACATCCAATGAATCAATCGTTATTCATTCATTCAGTGTATCCAACAGCACTGATCCATTCAATGAAACAAACTGCATGTGTTATTTCAATCCGCGCAGTTTGTTTCACGGAATGAATATGTTAAGTTTGTTGCATTAAATCAATGAATAACGTTTGATTAATTGAACTTACTGATGACTTTTGATTCAATGAATGAATGAATGCAAATTGTTTCGTTGAATGAATGCATTAAACTCGAGACAATGATTTAATGAAACAAGGTCTTCTTGAATTAACACGTTCCGTTTGTTTCACTGAATGAATGTGTTAAGTTGGCTTCATTAAATCAATGCATAATGTTTGAGTCATTGAATATACAATTGAAATTACATTCACTGAATGAAAGCAATTCCTTTCACTGAATTCATGAGATAAGCTGTTATCATTGAATTTACACGTGCAATTTGATTCATTGAATGAACGAGTGCAGTTTGATTCACTGAATTTAGCTGGAGACATTGAATGAACGAGAGAAGATCTGCTCATTGAATTAACAGGTGCAGTTTGAATCATTGAAAGTGTGCAGTTTGATTCACTGTATGAATATGCTAAGATTGTTTCATTGAATCAATGAATACTGTTTGGTTCAATGAATGTATTTTCGTCATTTGCTTCAATGAATGAATGAATGTAGATTGCTTCATTGAATGAATGATGGCAGTTTGATTCACTGAATGAATATATGAAATTCGTTGATTGGAATCAATTAAATATGTTAAGATTGTTTCGTTGAATCAATGAATAACGTTTGCTTCATTGAATGTACTATTGGCGTTTGATTCAATGAATGAATGCATGCAGATTGTTTCGTTGAATGAATGTATTAAACTCGAGACAATGGGTCCACGGAGCGGGATGAATGTGATTCCTTTGCTGAGAACTGATCGTTCGTCCTCATGGGTGGGAGGACCGGGGGAATGGTGAAAACTCGGCAGGGCTGGG
>NW_025169716.1:0-1754 GCF_004010195.1 Chiloscyllium plagiosum | reverse complement strand
GGATATTGCTGTGATCATACTTCAACATAAGTCGTGTTGATACCGATTTTGAGGCAATAATGATACTGATGCTTGATTCGGAAGACATTGCTAAGGAGCATTATAGAAGACAATTGATGCAATTAAAGTAATAAATTGCTAGCGGCATAGTGTGATGGGCAATTTGTAATATAATATATACCTATTTTACTTATGTTTTGTAAAGCATGGTTTTCAGGACTTGCATGGACACCCAGGCAGTTTTCAGGCAACCACCGAACAGGCACTTTAAACTGTAGACTACAACATGGATAAACAGAGATGTTGGGTTTCAACATCAGAAGATGTAATGAGATGATAAGAGCGTGGACAGAGGATAGTCAATATGGTGAAGAGTGTGAAGAGATGCCAGTTAAGTCTAATAGAATTGATGACAATGACTCAATATGGAACAGGAGAGGACAGTGTGAAAGAAATTTGCTATCAGCTGTTATCTGTTACAGGACCCTTTTCCATGCCTTGGATCAAGGGTAAGCATCCCTGAAGCTGACCTGTCTTAGAAATCATGATTCAGAGATGCCGGTGTTGGACTGGGGTGTACAAAGTTAAAAATCACACAACACCAGGTTATAGTCCAACAGGTTTAATTGGAAGCACACTAGCTTTCGGAGCGACGCTCCTTCATCAGGTGATTGTCAATCACCTGATGAAGGAGCGTCGCTCCGAAAGCTACTGTGCTTCCAATTAAACCTGTTGGACTATAACCCGGTGTTGTGTGATTTTTAACTCTGTCTTAGAAAGGTATCTCCAAGGCTAAAGGCAATGGGACCTAGAGAGGATGACTTATTTTTTTAATGAAGACTAACAACATTTTGGATAACATCAATGCAATAGGAGCATTTTCATTAAGATTCACAGAACTTAAACATACGTGATATCATTTTTTCACCCCCACTTGGAACTGAGATGACATTATCTCAGGACACCAACACAGATGTGGCAATTCGTCTCAGAATCCCTAGATTATGTTAGAAGTGAAATGCATATAACAGCATAAAAACAGAGCAGACCATTTAGGAGATCAAACCTGTCGTGCACCATCAGAGTTCACTGAGGAACTATCTCTTTGCCACTTATTCCTGCTTTTGCCCCATACTCTAAATTTCTGTCAAATAGAAAACACTTTAATTCACAGATCTAACATTTACAATTGTCTGAACATCGCGTCATTTGCAGAAGATATTTGCAAACTTCTAACACTGTTCTATGTAGATGTGTTCACTAATCTCACTCTTAAAAAGTCTGCCTTTAACTCTTACTTACGTGATCATTGGTCCTCAACTCCCCTACCAGTGAAAATGCTTCCTGCCTAGCTACCTATGCGTTTTATTGTGAAAATGTTTATCAAATTATCTGCTAACTCGTAAATTCAAGTGTATACAAGCTCAAACATGTATATTCTCTACTTACTATTCAACCCTTGGAATTGAGGTATCATTCTTGTTTTCCTTTGTTGCATCCCATTCTTGGCAAGTTGTCTTTCCTGACGTGTAGTCCCCAAAATTGCTCACAGTACTCAACTATGACATTGACTTTGACCTCTAGTTTCCCAACCTAACGGTAAAGTCACAAAAGAAAAACAGTGAAACATTTACTCAGTGTGTCCTTTCCATTTTGGTTGATCTGTAACTTTACTCCAGATTTTTATCACAAAAAACACGAAATACCTGGTTTTCTATTCATAATTAAATTTAGATTATCATTTATGGATGGAT
>NW_025169715.1:0-1754 GCF_004010195.1 Chiloscyllium plagiosum | reverse complement strand
CAATCCACCTAACCTGCACACCTTTGGACTGTGGGAGGAAACAGGAGCACCTGGAGGAAATCCATGCAGACACAGGCAGAACGTGCAAACTCCACACAGACAGTCACCCAAGGGTGGAATAGAACTCAGGTCCCTGGCGCTGTGTGGCAGCAGTGCTAACCGCTGAGCAATTGTGCTGACCGAGGTAGAGTTAGAGTTAGAGTTAGAGTGAGAGTTAGAGTGAGAGTGAGAGTGAGAGTTAGAGTGAGAGTTAGAGAGAGAGTTAGAGTTAGAGTTAAGAGTGAGAGTGAGTGTGAGTTAGAGTTAGAGTTAGAGTGAGAGTTAGAGTGAGGGTGAGGGTGAGGGTGAGAGTGAGAGTGAGAGTGAGGGTGAGGGTGAGAGTGAGAGTGAGAGTGAGGGTGAGGGTGAGAGTGAGAGTGAGAGTGAGGGTGAGGGTGAGAGTGAGAGTGAGAGTGAGGGTGAGGGTGAGAGTGAGAGTGAGAGTGAGGGTGAGGGTGAGAGTGAGAGTGAGAGTGAGGGTGAGGGTGAGAGTGAGAGTGAGAGTGAGGGTGAGGGTGAGAGTGAGAGTGAGAGTGAGGGTGAGGGTGAGAGTGAGAGTGAGATTTAGAGTGAGAGTGAGAGTTACAGTGAGTTAGAGTGAGAGTGAGAGTGAGAGTTAGAGTTAGAGTGAGAGTGAGTGTGAGAGTGTGGGTGAGAGTGAGAGTGAGAGTGAGAGTTAGAGTGAGTTGGAGATAGAGTGAAAGTGAGAGTGAGAGTTAGAGTGAGAGTTAGAGTGAGAATTAGAGTGAGAGTGAGAGTGAGTGTGAGTTAGAGTTAGAGTTAGAGTGAGAGTTAGAGTGAGGGTGAGGGTGAGGGTGAGAGTGAGAGTGAGAGTGAGTTAGAGTTAGAGTGAGAGTGAGAGTGAGTGTGAGAGTGAGAGTTAGAGTGAGTGAGAGTGAGAGTTAGAGTGAGGGTGAGGGTGAGAGTGAGAGTGAGTTAGAGTTAGAGTTAGAGATAGAGTGAGAGTGAGAGTGAGGGTGAGAGTGAGAGTCAGAGTGAGGGTGAGGGTGAGGGTGAGAGTGAGAGTGAGAGTTAGAGTGAGAGTGAGAGTGAGGGTGAGAGTGAGAGTGAGAGTGAGAGTGAACGTGAGGGTGAGGGTGAGAGTGAGAGTGAGAGTGAGTTAGAGTTAGAGTGAGAGCGAGAGTTAGAGTGAGAGTGAGAGTGAGGGTGAGGGTGAGAGTGAGAGTGAGAGTGAGGGTTAGAGTGAGGGTGAGGGTGAGGGTGAGGGTGAGAGTGCGAGTGCGAGAGAGAGTTAGAGTTAGAGTGAGAATAAGAGTGAGAGTGAGAGTGAGAGTGAGGGTCAGACTGAGGGTGAGGGTGAGAGTGAGAGTGAGAGTGAGAGTGAGGGTGAGAGTGAGAGTTAGAGTGAGAGTTAGAAGGTGAGGGTGAGAGTGAGAGTGAGAGTGAGGGTTAGAGTGAGGGTGAGGGTGAGGGTGAGGGTGAGAGTGCGAGTGCGAGTGAGAGTGAGAGTTAGAGTGAGAATAAGAGTGAGAGTGAGGGTGAGAGTGAGAGTCAGTGAGAGTTAGAGTGAGGGTGAGGGTGAGGGTGAGATTGAGAGTGAGAGTGAGAGTTAGAGTGAGAGTTAGAGTGAGTTGGAGATAGAGTGAAAGTGAGAGTGAGAGTTGGAGTGAGAGTGAGAGTGAGGGTGAGGGTGAGAGTGAGTTAGAGTTAGAGTTAGAGTGAGTTGGAGATAGAGTGAGAGTGAGAGTGAGAGT
>NW_025169714.1:0-1754 GCF_004010195.1 Chiloscyllium plagiosum | reverse complement strand
ATGGATGATCCATCTCACCCTCCTCCAATGGTCGCCAGCATTACAGATCCCAGTCCTCAGCCAATTCGAACCATTCCACATGATATCATGTAACGTTTGGAGACACTAGATACTATAAGTCCTGACAACATTCCAACCACAATACTGCAGACTTGTGTTCCAAGACTTTCCGTATCCCTACCAAGCAGTTCCAATACAGTTACAACAAAGGCAACTACGGCAATGTGGAAAATTGACCAGGTATTTCCTGTACAGGAAAAGCAGGTCAAATCCAAAACAGCCAATTTCCACCCCATCAGTCTCTTCTCAATCACCAGTAAAGTGTTGGAAGGTGACATCAGCCATGCTATTGAGCAGCTCCTGCTCAGCAACAACCTGCTCAGTGACGCCCAGTTTGGGTTCCACCAGGACCACCCAGCTCCTGACCTCATTACAGCCTTGGTTCAAACATGGACAAAAGAGCTGAGTTCCAAAGGGGAGGGGAGAGTGACGGACTGTGACATCAAGGCCAATTGGACCGAGTGTGGCACCAAGGGGTCCGAGCAAAACGGGAATCAATGGGGGACAAACTCTCTGGTGGTTGGAGTCAGACCAGACACAGAGGAAGATGGTTATGGATGTTGGAGGGTCAGTCATCTCAGCTCCAGGACATCTCTGCAGGAATTGTTCAGGGTAGTGTCCTTGGCCCGACATCTCCAGCTGTTCATCGTAAGGTCCCCATAAGGACTTTCCCTCCCTCATAAGGTTAGAAATGGGAATTTGCAACGATGATTTCACAAAGTTCAGCTTCATTGACGATTCCTTACATATTGAAGCAGTCCGTGTTCAAATGCAACAATATCTGGACAATGTCCAGGCTAAGGCTGACAAGTGGCAAGTAACATTCGCAGCACATACCTGCCAGACTTAGACAATCACCAATAAGACACAATCTAACCATTGCCCCAATGGTGTGACCATCGGTTGAATCCCCCAATATCAACATCCTGGGGGTTATCACAGACCAGAAATTCCACTGTGCTCGCTACATAAACACAAGAGCAGGTCAGAGGCTAGACATACCACGGTGAGTAAATCACCCCCTGACTCCACAAAGCATATCCACTATCTCCAAGGCACAAGTCAGCAGTGTGATGGAACACTCCCCACCCATGGGGTGGGTGCAGCCCCAACAATACTCAAGAGGCTTGATACCATCCAGGACAAAGCGGATCTCTTGACTGGCACTATAAGCACAAGCATCAATTCCCTCCATCTCTGACACTCAGTAGTAGCAGTGTGTAGTATCTACAAAATGCAAAGTAGAAAATCACCAAAGATCATCAGACAGCACCTTCCAAACCCACAACCACTTCCATCTAGAAGGTCACGGGCAGCAGATATATGGAAACACCACCAACTTCAAGTTCCCCACCAAGCCCTGTGCTCTGTTTCATAGAGACCTGTCTCACCCCTGCCATTCCTGACTCCTCCCTACAAGTTGATGGGTTCCCTAAACACTACATGGACCACTTGCCATCCTTTTGGAAAGTGAAGGGCGATGGGAGATGCTTCCTGCTCAATACCTCCTGTTGCTCGGATGTAGTGACCCTGATAGGCCATTGCTCCCACAGACCTAGATTACCTTACAGTAAAATGTCTGGCTTGTTCTGTCCCACATACTAGCAAGACGAGGAGTAGGGAGAGACAGGAGTTGAACATGCGGCAACAGGAATGGTGCATGAGGGAGGGATTCAGATATCTGGATAACTGGG
>NW_025169713.1:0-1754 GCF_004010195.1 Chiloscyllium plagiosum | reverse complement strand
CCACGGAGTGCAATGGAAGCCGGGACGCTAAATATCTTCAAGGCCGAGATTGATAGGTTCTTGTTGTCTAGAGGAATGAAGGGCTACGGGGAGAACGCTTGTAAGTGGAGCTGAAATGCGCATCAGCGATGATTGAATGGCGGAGTCGACTCGATGGGCCGAATGGCCTTACTTCCACTCTTATGTCTTATGGTCTTATGGTCTTATGGAGCAAAAGTCGATCACAGAAGAAGACGTGACAGAAACAGGGATGCGGGTGAGTATGGCGTTAATGTCCGGGACCACTGGAAACTAGGTAGCCGTAATTGCATTGACAGTCCACAGATACTGGACAGCACGCAACCTCCCTGGTCCCTCGGGTTTTGGAATGGGCAGAATGTGTGTATTGCATGGAATGGTAGCAGGAATTAGAAACCCTTTTGTTGGAGGCAGTCAATAACCAGCTCGATCCCTTCTACTGCTGCTGGTAACAGGGAGTATTGTCTTATAAACGGCAGGATGGTTCCCTGTTTTAATATGACAGCGTGGTGGGGCGAACATCACTTGGCCTGCATGGTTGGGGTAAAGTGCCCACAGTAATGCTGGACGATCAGCGAGCAAAAGGGGTTTTTGTAGGAGGAGGCAGTGCTTGGGGTTTGGGTGGTAAAAGTGGTCTGGAGTGTTTTTTTTTAGATTAGATTACACCCGGGAATTGAACCCGGGTCTCTGGCGCTGCGAGGCAGCAGTGCTAACCACTGTACCACCGTGCCGCCCACTACAGTGTTGTTGGAGTACAGTGCAAACAAAATTCACCCTGCCCAAGTTGGGCAACATCTACAATGGGGACGTGGGTCTGACTGATGGGCGCGAAGGAGAGGGGTCGCTATCTTAACCACATCACAATCAAGGCTTAAATTGTTGGAGAGCCCCCGGCTCGTGGCATCAGGCTGTTGTAGAAGTGTGTAGCCTGTTCCATTATTAGATTAGATTACATTACATTACAGTGTGGAAACAGGCCCTTCGGCCCAACAAGTCCACACCGACCCGCCGAAGCGAAACCCACCCACACCCCTACCCCTACCCATACCCATACCCCTACCCCTACCCCTATATTTACCCCTTACCTAACACTACGGGCAATTTAGCATGGCCAATTCACCTGGCCCTGCACATCTTTGTGACTGTGGGAGGAAACCCACGCAGACACGGGGAGAACGTGCAAACTCCACACAGCCTGATGCCTGAGGCGGGAATTGAACCCGGGTCTCTGGCGCTGTGAGGCAGTAGTACTAACCACTGTGCCACCGTGCCGCCCACGGTGATCTAAAAGAAACCTATGTGTATGGAAAGAGGATAAAGTAACCACTGTCCCGTGTCTTATAGCTCGTTGTTTGCCGGTGAACCACGTGCAACAAGAGCATCTCCGACATTTATTTTAAAGTTCACGTATTAACACGCCTCTTCCACGTCGTGTTGTTCACCGCGTGGCTGGGATTGCCCATCTCCCACAGCTAGCACTTCCCAGCAGAGGGTGGATTTCCTTGCCCCCCTGGTGTACTTGACGTCCTGGTTTGACTGCTCATACTGCATGTCAGCTTTCGAGAAATGACAGAGGGAGCACTCACAAGACACACAAGCAGTGAGTGATTGACAGGTCAAGCAACAAAGTATGATTGAGCGTGTATTCGCTGACCACACTGTAAGCAGTTATCTGAAGGATAAATACAATTAGATGAGACACCTGAAACTGACAAGACAAGCACTCAGCAGCCACA